>NC_044555.1:101115872-101415872 GCF_007565055.1 Rhinopithecus roxellana | reverse complement strand
CAAAATGGCTAAACCCGGTCTCTACTAAAAATACAAAAATTTGCCAGGAATGGTGGTACACACATATAATCCCAGCTACTCGAGTGGCTGAGGCAAGAGAATCACTTGAACTCAGGATGTAGAGGTTGCAGTGAGCCAAGATCGTGCCACTGGACAACAGAGTGAGACTCTGTCTCAAAAAAAAAATCACAAAAATATATTTGTTGTTCATATTACATGTCTAACACCTCTGTTGGGAGCTTTACTCATGAGGATTAAATGGAACAGTTATGATCTGAAACATTGCTGGTTACCATGACATAGGAAGAGACCGATCATGACAAATCTCACAGCGGCTCTTACAAGTTTCCTCCCAGAACTGACAAAAATCTTTTTGAATATTGCATTGACCAAAGCGAGTTACATGGCCATTGTTGTGTTCAAAAGGTGTGGGGAAGTGCAAGGCTAAGTGTCTGAGAATTGGACTGCAGGAAATCTTGGTTAGCAACAGTAATAATTAACAAAAGTCTCAAATCTATTTGCTGAGTACTACAGACCTTTTTTCTTTCCTGTGAACTAATTATTTACTTACTCAGCTTTCCATTGGGATATTCACTCCATTGATTTATAGTATGCTTTTGTTAACTCACAAAATGAGCCTGTAGATTGCCATATCTGCTGTAACTAGTGTTTCCAGTATATGCTGTTTTTTGACTTGTTTATAATATTTTATTATTATTATTATTATTATATATTTAGTTTTTTGAGATGGAGTCTCACTCTGCTGCCCAGGCTGGAGTACAGTGGCACGATCTCGGCTCACTGCAAGTTCTGCCTCCTGGGTTCACGTCATTCTCTTGCCTCAGCCTCCCGAGTAGCTAGGACTACAGGCGTCCGCCACCACACCCAGCTAATTTTTTGTATTTTTAGTAGAGACAGGGTTTCACCGTGGTAGCCAGGATGGTGTCGATCTCCTGACCTCATGATCCGCCAGCTTCGGCCTCCCAAAGTGCTGGGATTACAAGCGTGAGCCACCGCACCTGGTCTGTTTATAATATTTTAAAACAGCTTTATTAAAATACAATTCATATACAATTCACCAATTCAAAATGTACAATTCAAAGACTTTAATACACTTAAGAGTTGTGCATTTATCACCAAAATCAATTTTGTAACATTTTTAAGCCCAAGAAGATACTCTCTGTTCCTTAGTTGTCAGATTGCATTGCCCTAACCCCCAAACCAGAGGCAACAATTCATTTTTCTGCCTCTATAAATTTATCTATTTTGAATTTTTCATATAAATGGAATCATTTAGTATGTAGTTGTTATTTGTATTATTATCATTATTTTTTCTAATTTGGTCTTGAGGTCTCTGTCTGGAGAGTGGCTATAAATTCTAGCCCTGTGCTGAATGGGGCTCTAAGGGAGGTGGTCTTCAATGTTTACAGTGTGCTTCTCACGGGATACTTCATCCTGGCAGACAGCCTAATGCCTAAGTGTTCAACCTGTGACCAGGTGTCCCTCTCACTGAAAACTTGTTTGTACTGGCAGATACCCTTGTGGCTCTTGTTTGACCTGTGTCCAGTTTATCCCTGCTAAGATAGTCACTTGCAAGGAGAGCCCTGACCAGGATAGTTAGGTTTGGTTGTGTAAGTCAAATGAGGCACAGAGAAGACACCACAACAAAACATATGAAATACAAAATATTTTTATTACTCAGATCTACAAGAGAAGAGGGTTGCCCACAAGGGCTGATGAGAAGTCTGAAGACAGCAGGATGCACAACCAGTGGGTGTTGAGTGGGACAGATTTGTAGGCTGGGCCTTTATTGTGATCAAAAGCATTACCCAAATATGTTTCCTATGAGGAGTTCAAACTGGTGAGTTTGAAGCAAGCAGGGATGAGAGGTGATCACTGTGGCATATTTGCATTGTCCATGTTGGGTGTGAGGGTCAGTGGGGCAAGTTAAGTAGGTTATATCTCTCCGTCCCAGAGGGTGGTGGATATCTGGTTGTGTAAGGCAGATATATGGATTGGTCACATTGAGAAAGTGTGAGGAAGTGGAGAATTAGGTGATTAGGCCCTGCCTCTGGTATGAGAAAGTTAGAAAGTTAACTCTATATCTAGGGTGGATGCCAGAGCAACATGAAATTATAGGAATTGACTACAATGGTTCTTTGTGATTTCTTTCACTTAGCATAAGGCTCTTCCCTGTTGTAGCATTTATTAGTACTTTATTGCTTCTTACTGTGGAAAATTATTCCATTGTATGAATATACCACATTTTATTTATCTATTTACCAGTTGATGGAAACTGGGGTTGTTGCTATGTATTGTCTATTATGAATAATGTTGCTATGAACATATGTGTACATTTTATGAGGACATATGTTTTCATTTCTCTTGGATATATGTCTAGGAGTGAAACCGCTAGAATATAAGGTCATTTTTTGAAAAACTGCCAGACTGCTTTCCAAAACAACTGCACAATTTTACATTCCCACCAGCAGTGTATGAGGATTCTCATATTGCCATATCCTTACCAACACATTTTATTACCTGTCTTTTAATTATTTTCATCCTAATGGGTATGGAAATGTTTGGGGGTTTTGCTTTGCATTTCAGTGATAGCTCATGATGTTGAGCATCGTTTCATGTGCTTACTTGCAATTTTTATATTTTCTTTGGAGAAATATTTATCCAGATCTTTTGACCATTTTTATATTGGGTTATCTTTTTATTTTTGAGTTGAAACAGTTTTTATTCATTCTAGATTGAAGTTCCTTGCTAAGTATATGATTTGAAATATTGTCTCCCATTCTCTGGGTTGGGTTTTCACTTATGTCCTTTGAAGCACAAAAGTTTTTAATTTCAATGATGTACAGTTTGCCTATTTTTCCCTTTGTTCTTTGTGCTTTGGTGTCATATGTGAGACACCAAATGTTACAAAGGTCCATAGTCACAAAGATTTATACCATGTGTTTTCTTCTAAGGGTTTTATAGATTTAGCTCTTACATTTAGGTTTTTGAACAATTTCTAGTTCATTTTTATATACGGTGTGAGGCAAGGATTAAAAGTCATTATTTTGCAGGTGCCTGTCCAATTGTCCCAACACCATTTGTTGAAAAGACAATTCTGACCCTATTGTATGGCTCTCATGCTCTTGTCAAACTCAATACATGTGAGGACTTATTTCTGGAATCTCAATACTTTTTCATTCATATTTATGTTTACCCTTATGTCAGTACCACATAGTCTGGATTACTGTAGTTTCATAGTAAGCATTGAAATCAAATAGTGTGAGTCCTCCAACTTTGTTCTTTTATTATTTTGGATACTGTGGATCACTTGCATATAAATTTTGAGAGCAGCTTCTGAATTTCTATAAAAAGGTAGCTAAATTTGGTAAGGATTACATTGAGTCTATAGATCAATTTAGCTGGTATCAGTATTTTAATAATATTAAGTCTCACAATCCATAAACATGGGATGTCTTTCCATTTATTTAGGTCTTCAATTCTTTTCAACAATTTTTAGAGTTTTCAGTGAACAAATATTACACTTTTTTGGTAAAACTCCTTAGTTTTAAAAATTATTTTGATGCACTTGCAGTTATAAAAATGTCATTTTTTGATCATTACTACTGTATAGAAATACAATATGTTTTTGCATATTGATATTTTATCATGCAACTCTACTGAAGTTCATTAAACAGGTTTTAGTGGATCTCCTAGGATTTTCTATATGCAAGATTAATTCATCTGCAAATGTTTATATTATGAATCATGTTAACATTATCAGTTAACTTTATCAATTTTTATGTCCTGCTTATTTCTATCTAACCTAGAATATAAATAGGTTAGATAGAACCATTAGTTATTAATAAAACATAAATAAAAACCACAATGAGATACTACTTCACACCTAATAGGATGCTAGAATATAAATTTATTTAATTTATAAATATAAAATATATAATAAAATATACATACATTTATTTTATATACATATATAAAATAAAATGTAAAATATAAATTAATTTATATATTTTTTTTAAGTCTCTAATATATTCTCTTAGTACTTTTATGATTTTGAGATTTGTGTTTAAATCTTTGAACCAATTGGAGTTGGTGAGGATGTGGAGAAATTGGAACCCTTGTGCATTGCTGATGACAATGTAAAATCAAGAAAGGATTCCAGCAAAGGGGGTGGGGAAAATCATGACCTGGGTGGTCTCTCTTCTCAATTGTCGAGTTTAACATAGGTACTCTGGTTGATATACTGCTGTTAAATTGGAGTGTTTGTGAGAGGGGGAGGGCCTGAAGCTTCCTAGTCTGCCATCTTGCTAATGTCATTCCACTGTTGAGATTTTGTATCTTCTTTAGTCAGCTCCATCTCCTTTTCTGTTATTGTCACAAATAAATTATAACTTTATACATTGCATGTCCGAAACATACATTAAATATTGATTTTTATGCATTTGTCTTTCAGGTCATACAAAAAATAAAAAAGTGGAGCTACAATCCAAAATTCTAACAGTACTGGCTTTTGTCATTACTTACATATTTATATTTGCTAGAGATCTTTATCTCTTCATATAGCTGTGAGTTATTGTCTAGTTTCTTTTTGTTTAAATCTACATGGCTCTCTTTAGAATTTCTTGCTTGGCATATCTAGTGAAAATGAACTCCCTCAGATTTTGTTTATCTGAGAATGTCTTAATTTATCCCCATTAAAAAATATTTTTTGGTGAACATGGAATTCTCAGTTGACTCTGCCCCCAGCACTTTGATGATATAAACCTGACACATTCTGGCCTCCAGGTTTCTGATACCAAATTGGCTGACAGTCTTAATCACTTGTATATGATCAGTCACTGCTGACAGGTTTAATCACTTGTATATGATCAGTCACTGCTCTCTTTCTGCTTTTAAGATTCACTCTTTGTCTTTCAATAATTTTATTATAATGTGTTTTAGCATATGTCACTTTGTTTTGTCCTGTTTGTAGTTCATTGAGCTTCTTGGATTTTTACATTCATGTGTTTTATCAAATTTGGAAAGTTGTCAGCCATTATTACTTTTTGAATGATCTCTCTGCCCCTTTCTCTCTGTCTTCTCTTCCTAATATTCCCATAACGTGTAAGTTGGCCTGTTGTTCTGCTGGATCATGTCCCACAGGTCCCTTAGGCTCTGTTCACTTTTCTTCATTTTTTTCCCTTTCTGTTCCTCAGACTCAATAATTTACAAGGTTCTATCTTCTAGCTCTATGAATCTTTATTCCACTTGCTGAAATCAGCTTTTGCCCTAATTTTGAGTTATTGTACCTTTCAACTCCAGAATTTCCTTTGGGTTCTTTATTCATAATTTCTGTATCTTTATTGGTACTGCCATTTTGTACATACACAATTTTCCTGTCTTTTTTCATGTCTACCTTTAGCTCTTTGAGCATATTTAAGACCATTGTTTTAACATCTCTGTCTAGTAAGTCTGGCATCTGTGCTTTCTCAGGCCTGTTTTTTTGTTTATTTATTATTTTGTTTCTTTTAATAGGCTATACTTTTATGTTTCTTTTCATGCCTTGTGCCCTTTTGTTAAAGAGTGCACATTTGAATCTTATAATGTGGTAACTCTGGAAATCGAATTGTGTATTCCTTTCCCCAAGGTTTTCTGGGGTTTTAAAAATTGTTGTAACATGTCTCTATGCCAGAAATCAGCATGGGCTAGAAGCTTAAGGTCTTCTCAGGTCTTTTCTGGGACCGTATCTTTCCTTGGGTATACACAGTGCCTTTCTAAATTACCCTGTATATGCAGTTGTTTTTGAATGTCCAAAAAAAAAAAAAAAATGATGATGAGGCTCCCTTAAATCCTCTGGAAGCTACTTGAGCTGGTGAGGGGTAAAACAATGGTTGCCAGGTTTATTTACCTGCACATCAGTAATCAGAAGCAGTTATCCATAACAGAACACAAACCGCTGATATTTGGAGGACAATACTCTTATTATGCACTGTAGCTCCAACAAGCCATGCCAGAGACACAGGTTGCAGTCCCTACACTGACACGGGGCTTGGAAGGGGGCTGGAGTAAGAGTAGCTCCCTATTGCACTGACGGCTAAAAAGGACTGATAATAACTACAATTTACCAGCAAAGTTTTCCCCTTGGAAGCTAAAAGAGTTCAAGTAGAATCAAGATTTCCAAAACAGTCATGTCAGACAATTTCTGGTTTCTAGAAGTACAATTGTTGTCTATGTGGAGAGATGAATTCCTAACACTTCCTACTCCGCCATTTTCCCTGTCATCACTCTCCAAATACCATTTTTTGAACAATCCATCTTTTGCCCACAGTTATGCCATCTTTATAATATATTAAATATCTCTATCTATTTTGGTGAGTTAATGTATTCTAGTCTGTTTCATTGTTCTATTTTTAATTCACCACCAAGTTAATTACTGTAGCTTCATGATAAACAGTTACATATTTAAAGTCTGATGTCATATTTTGATCTCTTTAAGGTAGTGCTACACTGGAAGAAGAATGAAACAATAAAAGACAGTAGTGAAATCCATGATCCCTTCTAATTTTCATGGTCACTACCAAATTATGTCTGTGCATTTTATCACTTTAATCCAGTGTCTAGCATGGTGCTGATCACATAATTTCTACTCAGTAGGAAGATAAAGATTCCTGGGCTTTATCTTTCAAATAGCAGCTCTTCATGCATGAAGTGGTTTTATTTCAATCTCATATTTTTCATTTTTAAAAAAATTATAAACATTTTAGACCATACATAAAATAGAAAGAATAACACCTATATACCCATCTGGATTCATTTGTTACTATTTTGAGATATATATATCTATATCTGTATCTTGCTATTCATCATTTTTATATTTTTTGTCTAAACACTTCAAAGTAAATTACATGTAAGCTCTAAATAATTTGTTTTGCATCTTCAAAATATAATAGTCCCTGAAATAACTAAATATCATTATAACCCCCTTAATAAGTTTAACTATAATTCCTTACATTTGAAATACACTCCGTATTTAAATTTTTCAAATTGCTCCAAAATGTGGCTCATAGCTCTTTTACAAACAATGTTCCAATCACGGATAACACATTCTATTAGCTATTAGATATTGATATATTTCTTTTTTTAGCTGCCTGGATGACTAGGAAGTTATTGATATATTTCTTAACTCTTTTTTTTTTTTTTTCCTTTTTTTTGTGGAGAACGGGGTCTCGCTATATTACCCAGGCAGGTCTCGAACTCCTGGGCTCAAGCTATCCTCCCGCCTCTGCCTCCCTGAGAGCTAGGATTACAGGCGTGAGCCACCGCGCCCGGCATAACTCTTAATCTACAACAGTTATTCCCTTCAACTTTTTTTTGTGACACTGACTTTTTTAAGTTACCACGTGGATTGTTTTGTATAATGTCCCATACTCAGGATTTGTCTGATTGAATATTTATAATTTGTTTCACCTGTTACTCCTTGCTGTATATTTCCTATTACCTAAGAGTTAGCTTTGAAGGCTAGATTCATGTTAACCATTTCCCCCCTCTTCTTCTCTGGAGGTAGGATTCTAGATTGACAGGTTTGTTTCTTTTATATTGAGTACTTAATTTGGTTGTTTTCTGGTTTTCACTACTACTATTGATTATCAGCTGCATGTAAAATTGGTATTACTTTGAAGGCAATTTATTTTTCTCCAACTCCTATTAATATCCTGTGTATGACTTTACTGTACACAATTTTACTATGATGTGTTAAGGGTATGTATCTTTTTATTAAGTTGCTTGAGATTCACTGGGGTTTTTGAATATGTGGTTCTTTCATCAGTTCTAAAAATCCTCAACCATTGTCTTTTCAAATGGTGCCTCTGCCTCATGCTCTCTTTCCCTTCTACTTGAAATATTTTGTATCTTAATGCTAATGCTAACTGCAGAAAAAATTTCAATTCTAAATTCCACTTAAAATCCTCTTTATTTGGTTTTAATATTCTTTATGTTTCCCATTTCAATTAGTATATCATTTTTCTTTGCATAATGTTTATTTATATTTACTTTTCTAATATATTTGGAATTTTTGTTGGTACTTTGTTAATAATTTTAATGCTTTTTCACTTAGGAGCCTATTACAATATTTTATATTACATGTTATAAAAATTCCAAAATATGAGGTTCCTGTGAATTTTGATTCTTCAGGAACTTGTTCCTATAATTTAATTTACTCTAGTGTGTTTTGTGATTTTTAACTATGAGGTACTTATTTTCCTTTAAATTTCAACTGTAAGAATTCTTTATGTCCTAAGGGGAAGCTAGGTAATTCCAGGGATTTGCTTGTTTCAGTAATGTACCTAGGCTCACTACTTGTTTGGGACCTCAAAATTACCTATGTAATATTCATTTGACCAGTCAATTAATGTGAAATAGAACTTCATCTCTGTGTGTGGGTAGGCTTATGTTTAAAATTTCTCAAGTGAGTGACATCATTGAAAACGGCAGAGGAGGAAACTCCAAAACTGCATTCATCCATTAAAGAAAAAATGGTCAGAATCAAATATTTTGGCAGATAAATTATAATTTAAGAATTATAACAATAAAGGGAACATTTAATTTTAAAAAGGTACTAAATTTCAGTGAGAGAGCATTAAGGCATTTTAACTTATTGTCTACCATCCTACACTATCTAGCTGGTAGGCAGCTATAGGAGCAGCTGCTTGTGTTCCTGGTGTGGCTTGCTAGGAACCAGAGAGGCAATTTGGACGTTGTTCTCCATAAATGTGGTTTTGTGTTTTGATCTGTCTTAAAGCTCCCAGAGGGGTTAGCTCAGAGTTGTGGTGTTTTTTTTGTTTGTTTTTTATTTGTTTGTTTTGTTTTTTCTTGCCAGCCTTTTAACTTTTATTGAAAGCATTTAAAGGCAAACATACAGGCTGCAGCCTCCTAGGACAAGAAATAATAGAAAGAACAAGGCACAGACAGACCAAAAATCCTGGGGGAAAATGCTAGTGAAGGAGATGATATGTGGGGAGTAAGGGCTTTTAAAAGCCCCTGTATATAAAAAGGAAACAGAAAGCTATGCGAGAGATACATGCTCAGAAAACACTGGAGAAAACCTGAAGATTTCACTTCTACCTGACCTTTACTTTAGGCTCTAGCAAGCAGGAAGTGAAGGTCTATGCAGAGATGTAAATGGCCAAGCCGAAAGAGTGCACCAATATCTTACAATCTACAAAGATTGTAAGATAACTAAAAACTTTTTTTTAACTTTAGATATTTTAAAAACTATGTTTAATCACTGACCACTGAGATAACAGAACAGAGATTTCAGGGACCCAAAATGACAAAGAATATAGTATTTAAAAATAGATCAGAAAAATCACTAAACAAACAAAAAATCACAACCTACAACAAATAGCAACAAAAAACCCCAAGGAGGAGAGATAACTTCATTTATAAAGTTACCACATTGTAATAATATAAAAATCCAGTTTTCAACAACAAAAAAAGAGGCACAAAAAAAGTAAGAAAGTGTGGTTCATTCACAGAAAGAAAAAAAAATTAATAGTTATAGTCCCTGAGTAAGCCTAGACATTTTCCATATTAAACGAAGACTTTATACTTTAAACAAACTGACTTAAATATGCTCAAAGAGCTAAGGGAAACAATGAACAAAGAATTAAAGGAAGCCTGGAGAACTATTATCTCAACAAAGTGAGGATATCAATAGAGATAGAAGTTGTAAAAGAGCACTACATAAAAATTCTGGATACAGAATTACAGCTGGATAGAAAGAATGAGTTCTGATATTTTGCAGATTTGTAGGGTAAATATGGGAGCAGAGATAAAAATCAATAGAGAATAGAAAAGAAATAGAGAGTTTGAATGAAACCAGAAGTTGCTTCCTCCAAAAGATTAAGAAAATTGTCAAATCTCTAGCAAGACTGTCAAAAAAAAAAAAAAAAAAAAGAAAGAAAGAAAGAAAGAGAATCAATTTATAGAAATTAGGAAGTAGAGAACACATCAGCACAATGCACAATTGCAGAATAGGAGGATCCAGCCCCCGCATCTCCATAGAAACACTGATCTTAACAAACAAGTTTATAATTTGATGTTTGTTCCTAAAAAGCTCATGTTGAAATTTGATGCCTAATCTTGGAGGTGGAGCCTAATGGGAAGTGTATGGGAGTAGATCTTTCATGAAAAGATTAACACCCTCCCTCAGGGAGGGGGTGAGTGAGTTCCTGTTCTACTAGATCCCAGGAGAGCTAGTTGTTAAAAAGCGCCTGGAACCTCCCTTTCTCTCTTACTTCCTCTCTCACCACGTGATCTCTATACACCCTGGTTCCCCTTCACGTCTTCCATGAGTAGAAGCAGTCTGAGACCATCACCAGAAGTAAATGCTGGTGCTATGCTTTTTGTACAGCCTGCAGAACCATGAGTCAAATAAACCTCTTTCCTTTATAAATAACTCAGCCTCAAGCATTTCTTTGTCGCAACATAAAATGGACTAGACAGATGAGAAAACATTTAGGAGAGCCCAGGAATCTGGCTGAAAGGCTGGAGCTCCCTGCTGTAGAAAAACAAAACAAAACAAAACAAAAAAAACAACCCAGGAATAGATGTATTTAAGGGGACAAGTAGGACAATTTCATATACCCATGTCACCCTCCACCACCCACGTGCCCAGGGTGGCAGAGCTCAGGGCCAAAAGAGACCTCCTCAGAAACTGACAGTGGATCCTATGAACTGGTTTGTGTATTCCACCAAAAGTTCCACTCATGAACTTCATAGGATGTTTCACCTGTGGACCTCCCAATAGCTGACATACACCCTTATTAGTCCACATGCTCCTTCCCCAAGAGCTGAGACCCTGCATTCACCCACAGATAGTGTGCGTAAGCCTCAATAGACAGCACACAGATACAAGCAGCCACTGCAACTCTACTAGATTTGGAGAAAATGCTCAATCTTGACACTTCAAGGCACTGCCATAGAGAAAATAATCAGGCGGCTTTCAGCAGCTGGCATGACATTGTGAAATCAACAGAAGGTACACAATTCCAAGACTTCACCCTCACAGGGAACAAGAAGACTGGAGCAAATAGATCCATACAAAATATCTGAGAGATCCCCAAAATCTCGAATCAGACTCACTTGTGAAGATCTTTACTTTGAGGAGGTTACTGTTTCTTCAAATGTGAAGACAGAGACACAAGGCTTCAAGGAACATGAAGAATCAAGGACACATGAGACACCAAAGGAACAAAATAAAGCTCCAATGGTCGATGCCAAAGAAATGAAAATCAATGAACTTCTTGATAAGAATTCATAATAATTATCTTAGAAAAGTTCAGTGAGCTACAAGATAACACAGATAAACAACTAAATGAAATTTTAAAAACACATGAACAGAACAAGAAATTTAACAAAGAGATAGAAGCTATAAAAAAGAACCAACCAAATTCTGGAGCTGAACAAAAACTGAACTGAACACTTCAACAGATAGCTCAACAACATGCTTAATCATGCAGGAAAAAAGTCAGTAAACTTAAAGACAGATCGTTTAAAATTATCCAGTACACAGAATGAAAAGAAAAAAGAATGGAAAAGTGTGAAGAATGCTTACAGGACTATGGAAGACCACCAAGTGAACCAATAGATGCATTATGAAAGTCCAAGGAGCAGAAAAAGAGAAAGGGAGAGAAAGCATATTTAAATAAATGATGACAGAAAACTTCTCAAATCTGGAGAGAGAAATTAATATCCAAATCCATGAAGCCCAAAGAACTCAAAACAGATTGAACATAAAAAGGTATTCACCGAGACACATTATGAAAAGTCAATAACAAGGAGAATTTTGTAAGCACCAAGAGAAAAGCAACTCACCACATAAAGGGAATCCCCATAATATTACAAGGGATTTCTTAGAAGAAACCCTGCAGACCAGGAGAGAGTGGGATAATACATTCAAAGTGTTGAAAGGAAAAAAAACCAAAACACTACCAACTAAGAATGTTTTGTCCAGCAAGTTGTCCTTCAGAAATGAAAATAAATAAATAAATAATAAAAAAAAATGTTCTCAGACAAAAAAAGCTGAGGGAGTTTATCACCAATAGGCCTTTCTTACCAAATGCTAAAGGGAGTTCTTCAAGTTTACAAACAAAAGGATGATAAATAGCAACATTAAAACATATGAAAGTATAAAACTCACCAGTAAAAATAAGTATATAATTGAATTCAGAATAGTCTAATACTGTAATGATGTTATATAAATCACTTTCAACTCTAGTATAAAGTTAAAAGACTAAAGCATTAAAAATAACTCTAGCCATAATAATTTTTTAATGAACACACAATACAGAATGGTGTAAACTGTGACATCAATAACTTAAAATGTGGCAGTGGAGAAGTAAAATTGTAGTTATTGTCTCTGATTAAAGTTAAGTTGTTATCAGCTAGAATCAATAATAATATTTATATCAGCAATATAAAACTAGAAATCAGTAACAGGGGGAATCTTGGAAAAGTCACAAATACATGGAAGTTAAACAGCATTCCCCTGAAAAACCAATAAATCAAAGATTAAATAAAAAAGGAAATGAAAATTATCTTGAGAGAAACAAAAATGAAAATATCATATACCAAACTTACAGTATACATCAAAAGCCATTATAACAGAGAAGTCTATAGCAATAAATGCCTACATTAAGAAAAACAAAAGATTTGAAATAAACAACCTAACTTTATAACTCACAGAGAAAAAGAAGAAAAATTAAGCCTAAGGTGATTAGAAAAAAAGACAATAATCAATATAAGAGCAGAAATAAATGAAATAGACACTAGAAAAACAATTGAAATGACCAAATAACTAAGAGTTGGTTTCTCAAAAAGATAAACCAAATTGACAAACGTTTAGCTAGACTAGAAAAAAGAGAGTAGACTCAAAAAAATCAGAAATGAAGGAAAAGACATTACAGCTGATAGCACATAAATGCAATGGATCAGGAGAGACTACTTTCAACAATTATATGACAACAAATCAGACAACCTAGAACAAATAAATAAATTCCTAAACATATATAACCTACAAAGACTGAAAAAATGAATATGCAGAAAACCTGAACAGACTAATAACAAGTAAGGATATTGAATTAGTAATCAAAAACCTCCTAACAAAGAAAAACCCAGGCCTTGATGGCTTCACTGGTGAATTATACCAGATATAAAGAAGCAATTATAACAATTGTAAGAAACTTTTCCAAACAATTAAAGAAGCAATAATACCAATCATATGAAACTTTTTCAAACAATTAAAGAGAGGGGAACACTTCCAAACTCATTGCATGAGGCCAGCACTACCCTGATACCAATATAAGACAGAAAATTAGAAGTCAATATCCCTAATGTATACAGACGTAAAAATCCTCAACAAAATATGAGTAAAACAAATTCAACAACACATTAAAAGGAGCATTTACCATGATCAAATTGGATTTATCCCTGGGATACAAGAATAGTTTGCCATATACAAATCAATAAATGTGATATACCACATTAACAAAATGACAGATAAAAATCATATGATCAGCTCAATAAATGCAGAAAATGTATCTGGAAAAATTTAACATTTTTTCATGATTACAACTCTCATCAAATTAGGCATACATGCAAACAACCTCAATATATTACAGGCCATATATGACAAATCTGCAGCTAACATCATACCAAGTGGTGAAATTTTCCTCTAAGATTAGGAATAAGACAAGGATATTTATTCTCACCGCTTCTACTCAACATTGTATTGGAAGTCCTAGCAAGAACAATTAGGAGGGGGTGGAGCAAGATGGCCGAATAGGAACAGCTCCAGTCTCCAACTCCCGGCGCGAGTGACAGAGAAGACCGGTGATTTCTGCATTTTCAACTGAGGTACTGGGGTCATCTCACTGGGGAGTGCCGGACAATCGGTGCTGGTCAGCTGCTGCAGCCCAACCAGCGAGAGCTGAAGCAGGGCGAGGCATCGCCTCACCTGGGAAGCGCAAGGGGGAAGGGAATCCCTTTTCCTAGCCAGGGGAACTGAGACACACAACATCTGGAAGATCGGGTAATTCCCACCCCAATACTGCGCTTTAAGCAAACGGGCACACCAGGAGATTATACCCACACCTGGCCAGGAGGGTCCCACGGCCACAGAGCCTCCCTCATTGCTAGCACAGCAGTCTGTGATCTAACCGCAAGGCAGCAGCGAGGCTGGGGGAGGGGCGCCCGCCATTGCTGAGGCTTAAGTAGGTAAACAAAGCCGCTGGGAAGCTCGAACTGGGTGGAGCTCACAGCAGCTCAAGGAAACCTGCCTGTCTCTGTAGACTCCACCTCTGGGGACAGGGCACAGCTAAACAACAAAAGGGGAAGCAGCAGAGGCCTGTGCAGACGTGAACGACTCTGTCTGACAGCTTTGAAAAGAGCAGTGGATCTCCCAACATGGAGGTTGAGATCTGAGAACGGACAGACTGCCTGCTCAAGTGGGTCCCTGACCCCTGAGTAGCCTAACTGGGAGACATCCCCCACTAGGGGCAGTCTGACACCCCACACCTCACAGGGTGGAGTACACCCCTGAGAGGAAGCTTCCAAAGTAAGAATCAGACAGGTACACTCGCTGTTCAGCAATATTCTATCTTCTGCAACCTCTGCTACTGATACCCAGGCAAACAGGGTCTGGAGTGGACCTCAAGCAATCTCCAACAGACCTACAGCTGAGGATCCTGACTATTAGAAGGAAAACTATCAAACAGGAAGAACACCTATAGCAAAACCCCATCAGTACGTCACCATCATCAAAGACCAGAGGCAGATAAAACCACAAAGATGGGGAAGAAGCAGGGCAGAAAAGCTGGAAATTCAAAAAATAAGAGCGCATCTCCCCCTGCAAAGGAGCGCAGCTCATTGCCAGCAACGGATCAAAGCTGGTCAGAGAATGACTTTGACGAGAGAAGAAAGCTTCAGTCCATCAAACTTCTCAGAGCTAAAGGAGGAATTACGTACCCAGTGCAGAGAAACTAAAAATCTTGAAAAAAGAGAGGAAGAATTGATAGCTAGAATAATTAATGCAGAGAAGGTCATAAATGAAATGACAGAGATGAAAACCATGACACGAGAAATACGTGACAAATCCAAAAGCATCAGTAACCGACTCAATCAACTGGAAGAAAGAGTATCAGCGATTGAGGATCAAATGAATGAAATGAAGCAAGAAGAGAAACCAAAATAAAAAAGAAGAAAAAGAAATGAACAAAGCCTGCAAGAAGTATGGGATTATGTAAAAAGACCAATTCTACGTCTGATTGGGATGCCTGAAAGTGAGGGGGAAAATGGAACCAAGTTGGAAAATACTCTTCAGGATATCATCCAGGAGAACTTCCCCAACCTTGTAGGGCAGGCCAACATTCAAATTCAGGAAATACAGAGAACACCACAAAGACACTCCTCAAGAAGGGCAACTCCAAGACACATAATTGCCAGATTCACCAAAGTTGAAATGAAGGAAAAAATCTTAAGGGCAGCCAGAGAGAAAGGTCGGGTTACCCACAAAGGGAAGCCCATCAGACTAACAGCAGACCTCTCGGCAGAAACTCTACAAGCCAGAAGAGAGTGGGGGCCAATATTCAACATTCTTAAAGAAAAGAATTTTAAACCCAGAATTTCATATCCAGCCAAACTAAGTTTCATAAGTGAAGGAGAAATAAAATCCTTTACAGATAAGCAAATGCTGAGAGATTTTGTCACCACCAGGCCTGCCTTACAAGAGACCCTGAAGGAAGCCCTAAACATGGAAAGGAACAACCACTACCAGCCATTGCAAAAACATGCCAAAATGTAAAGACCATCGAGGCTAGGAAGAAACTGCATCAACTAACGAGCAAAATAACCAGTTAATATCATAATGGCAGGATCAAGTTCTCACATAACAATATTAACTTTAAATGTTAAGGGACTAAATGCTCCAATTAAAAGACACAGACTGGCAAACTGGATAAAGAGTCAAGACCCATCAGTCTGCTGTATTCAGGAGACCCATCTCACATGCAGAGACATACATAGGCTCAAAATAAAGGGATGGAGGAAGATCTACCAAGCAAATGGAGAACAAAAAAAGCAGGGGTTGCAATCCTAGTCTCTGATAAAACAGACTTTAAACCATCAAAGATCAAAAGAGACAAAGAAGGCCATTACATAATGGTAAAGGGATCAATTCAACAGGAAGAGCTAACTATCCTAAATATACATGCACCCAATACAGGAGCACCCAGATTCATAAAGCAAGTCCTTAGAGACTTACAAAGAGACTTAGACTCCCATACAATATTAATGGGAGACTTCAACACTCCACTGTCAACATTAGACAGATCAACGAGACAGAAAGTTAACAAGGATATCCAGGAATTGAACTCATCTCTGCACCAAGTGGACCTAATAGACATCTATAGAACTCTCCACCCCAAATCTACAGAATATACATTCTTCTCAGCACCACATCACACTTATTCCAAAATCGACCACATAATTGGAAGTAAAGCACTCCTTAGCAAATGTAAAAGAACAGAAATTATAACAAACTGTCTCTCAGACCACAGTGCAATCAAACTAGAACTCAGGACTAAGAAACTCAATCAAAACCGCTCAACTACATGGAAACTGAACAACCTGCTCCTGAATGACGACTGGGTACATAACGAAATGAAGGCAGAAATAAAGATGTTCTTTGAAACCAATGAGAACAAAGATACAACATATCAGAATCTCTAGGACACATTTAAAGCAGTGTGTAGAGGGAAATTTATAGCACTAAATGCCCACAAGAGAAAGCTGGAAAGATCTAAAATTGACACTCTAACATCCCAGTTAAAAGAACTGGAGAAGCAGGAGCAAACACATTCAAAAGCTAGCAGAAGGCAAGAAATAACTAAGATCAGAGCAGAACTGAAGGAGATAGAGACACAAAAAACTCTCCAAAAAATAAGTGAATCCAGGAGTTGGTTTTTTGAAAAAATCAACAAAATTGACAGACCACTAGCAAGACTAATAAAGAAGAAAAGAGAGAAGAATCAAATAGACGCAATAAAAAATGATAAAGGGGATATCACCACGGACCCCACAGAAATACAAACTACCATCAGAGAATACTATAAACACCTCTACGCAAATCAACTAGAAAATCTAGAAGAAATGGATAATTTCCTGGACACTTACACTCTTCCAAGACTAAACCAGGAAGAAGTTGAATCCCTGAATAGACCAATAGCAGGCTCTGAAATTGAGGCAATAATTAATGGCCTACCAACCAAAAAAAAGTCCAGGACCAGATGGATTCACAGCTGAATTCTACCAGAGGTACAAGGAGGAGCTGGTACCATTCCTTCTGAAACTATTCCAATCAATTGAAAAAGAGGGAATCCTCCCTAACTCATTTTATGAGGCCAACATCATCCTGATACCAAAGCCTGGCAGAGACACAACAAAAAAAGAAAATTTTAGACCAATATCCCTGATGAACATCGATGCAAAAATCCTCAATAAAATACTGGCAAACCAGATTCAGCAGCACATCAAAAAGCTTATCCACCATCCCTGGGATGCAAGGCTGGTTCAACATTCGCAAATCAATAAACGCAATCCAGCATATAAACAGAACCAAAGACAAAAACCACATAATTATCTCAATAGATGCAGAAAAGGCTTTTGACAAAATTCAACAGCCCTTCATGCTAAAAACGCTCAATAAATTCGGTATTGATGGAACGTACCTCAAAATAATAAGAGCTATTTATGACAAACCCACAGCTAATATCATACTGAATGGGCAAAAACTGGAAAAATTCCCTTTGAAAATAGGCACAAGACAGGGATGCCCTCTCTCACCACTACTATTCAACATAGTGTTGGAAGTTCTGGCTAGGGCAATCAGGCAAGAGAAAGAAATCAAGGGTATCCAGATAGGAAAAGAAGAAGTCAAATTGTCCCTGTTTGCAGATGACATGATTGTATATTTAGAAAACCCCATCGTCTCAGCCCAAAATCTCCTTAGGCTGATAAGCAACTTCAGCAAAGTCTCAGGATACAAAATTAATGTGCAAAAATCACAAGCATTCTTATACACCAGTAACAGATAAACAGAGAGCCAAATCATGAATGAACTTCCATTCACAATTGCTTCAAAGAGAATAAAATACCTAGGAATCCAACTTACACGGGATGTAAAGGACCTCTTCAAGGAGAACTACAAACCACTGCTCAGTGAAATAAAAGAGGACACAAACAAATGGAAGAACATTCCATGCTCATGGATAGGAAGAATCAATATCGTGAAAATGGCCATACTGCCCAAGGTTATTTATAGATTCAATGCCATCCCCATTAAGCTACCAATGAGTTTCTTCACAGAATTGGAAAAAACGGCTTTAAAGTTCATATGGAACCAAAAAGGAGCCCGCATTGCCAAGACAATCCTAAGTCAAAAGAACAAAGCTGGAGGCGTCACGCTACCTGACTTCAAACTATACTACAAGGCTACAGTAACCAAAACAGCATGGTACTGGTACCAAAACAGAGATATAGACCAATGGAACAGAACAGAGTCCTCAGAAATAATACCACACATCTATAGCCATCTGATCTTTGACAAACCTGAGAGAAACAAGACATGGGGAAAGGATTCCCTATTTAATAAATGATGCTGGGAAAATTGGCTAGCCATAAGTAGAAAGCTGAAACTGGATCCTTTCCTTACTCCTTATACGAAGATTAATTCAAGATGGATTAGAGACTTAAATGTTAGACCTAATACTATCAAAACCCTAGAAGAAAACCTAGGTAGTACCATTCAGGACATAGGCATGGGCAAGGACTTCATGTCTAAAACACCAAAAGCAACGGCAGCAAAAGCCAAAATTGACACATGGGATCTAATTAAACTAAAGAGCTTCTGCACAACAAAAGTAACTACCAGCACAGTGAACAGGCAACCTACAGAATGGGAGAAAATTTTTGCAATCTACTCATCTGACAAAGGGCTAATATCCAGAATCTACAAAGAACTCAAACAAATTTACAAGAAAAAAACAACCCCATCAAAAAGTGGGCAAAGGATATGAACAGACATTTCTCAAAAGAAGACATCCATACAGCCAACAGACACATGAATAAATGCTCATCATCACTGGCCATCAGAGAAATGCAAATCAAAACCACAATGAGATACCATCTCACACCAGTTAGAATGGCAATCATTCAAAAGTCAGGAAACAACAGGTGCTGGAGAGGATGTGGAGAAATAGGAACACTTTTACACTGTTGGTGGGATTGTAAACTAGTTCAACCATTATGGAAAACAGTATGGCGATCCCTCAAGGATCTAGAACTAGTTGTACCATATGACCCAGCCATCCCACTACTGGGTATATACCCAAAGGATTATAAATCATGCTGCTATAAAGACACATGCACACGTATGTTTATTGCTGCACTATTCACAATAGCAAAGACTTGGAATCAACCCAAATGTCCATCTGTGACAGATTGGATTAAGAAAATGTGGCACATATACACCATGGAATACTATGCAGCCATAAAAAAGGATGAGTTTGCATCCTTTGTAGGGACATGGATGCAGCTGGAAACCATCATTCTTAGCAAACTATCACAAGAACAGAAAACCAAACACCGCATGTTCTCACTCATAGGTGGGAACTGAACAATGACATCACTTGGACTCGGGAAGGGGAACATCACACATTGGGGCCTATCATGGGGAGGGGGGAGGGGGGAGGGATTGCATTGGGAGTTATACCTGATATAAATGACGAAGTGATGGGTGCTGACGAGTTGATGGGTGCAGCACACCAACATGGCACAAGTATACATACGTAACAAACCTGCACGTTATGCACATGTACCCTAGAACTTAAAGTATAATAATAAAAAAAAAAAAGAAATACTTTTCTAAGGGATACTGAACAGTCAAAAGATGTTTGATCTCTCTGACATTCCCTCATTGAAAGCACTGATTCTTATTATACATGGTTTGTAGATTTAGGGAGATGTAAACTCTGAAAGAAACTTGAAAGTAATAAATCCTGTATCTCCTTTCTGAAAAAAAAAAAAAAAAAAAAAGAACAATTAGGCAGAGAAAAGAAATGAAATACATCTAAATATGAAAGGAAGCAGTGAAATCATCTTTGTTTTCTGATGACATGATCATATATATATATATATATATAAATATATATATATACACATATATATATTTCCATAGATTCCACTAAAAAAACCTGTTAGAACCAGTAAATGAATTCAGTATAATTGCAGAATACAAAATCAAAATACAAATATCGGTTGCATTTCTAAACCCTAACAATGACCTATCCTAAAAATAAATAAATAAAACAATCGTATTTACAATAGTATTAAATCGTATTTTAATAGTATTAAAAAGAATAAAATACTTAGAAATAATTGTAACCAAGCAAGTAAATTCTGTACACTGAACAGTATAAAACATTGTAAAAAGAAACTGAAAAAGACACAAATAAATGGTAAGATATCTCATGTTAATAAATTTGGAAAATTAATGTTATTAAAAATGTCCTTATTATCCAAGGTGATCTATAGATTGACAACAATCTCTACTAAAATTCCAATGGTATTTTTCCCCAGAGAAATAGAAAAAACAATCCTAAAATTCATATGGGACCCCCAGAAGATTCTAAATAGCTAAAGCAGTCTTGAGGAAGAAGAATGAAGTTAGAGGCATAGGATTTCCTGATTTCAAATTACATTAAAAAACTGTAGTAATCCAAATAGTATGTTATTGCATAAAAACAGACATACAGACCAATGTAACAGACTAAAGAGCCTGGAAATCATTCCAAGCATTTAAGTCAACTAGTCTTTGACAAATGTGCCAAGAATATGTAACGGAGAAAAGATGTCTCTTCAATAAATGGGGCTGAGAAAACTGAGTATCTACATGCAAAAGAATGAAATTGGACCTATAGGCCGGGCACGGTGGCTCAAGCCTGTAATCCCAGCACTTTGGGAGGCCGAGACGGGCGGATCACGAGGTCAGGAGTTCGAGACCATCCTGGCTAACACGGTGAAACCCTGTCTCTACTAAAAAATACAAAAAAAAAAGCTAGCCGGGCGAGGTGGCTGGCGCCTGTAGTCCCAGCTACTTGGGAGGCTGAGGCAGGAGAATGGCATAAACCCGGGAGGCGGAGCTTGCAGTGAGCTGAGATCCGGCCACTGCACTCCAGCCCGGGCGACAGAGCGAGACTCCGTCTCAAAAAAAAAAAAAAAAAAAAAAAAAAAGAAAGAAATTGGACCTATATATTGCACTCTACATAAAAATCAAGTAAAAGTGGATTAAAGACTTAAATGTAAGACCTGACACTATAAAACTCCTAAAAGAAAGCATAAGGAAAATGCTCCTTGACATTGTTCTTGGCAATAGTTTCTTTTGGATTTGATTTCAAAGGCACAGGCAACAAAAGTAAAAATAAAATTAAAAAAAAAAAGTGTGATTTCATCAAACTAAAAAGCTCCTAAACAGCAAAAGAAACAATCAACAAAATGAAAAGGCGACCTACAAGATGAGAGAAAATCTTAGCAAACTATATATCTAATAAAGGGTTAATCTCCAAAATATACAAGAAACTCCTCTAACTCAATGACAAAACAATCACAAATATTAAAATTGGCAAAGGACCTGAATAGAGTTTTCTCCAAGGAAAACATACAAATGGCCAACAGGTATATGAAAAGGTGTTCAGTATCACCAATCATAAGATAAATGCAAATCAAAACCACAGTTAGATACAACCTCACACTTGGTAGGATGACTATTATTTTAAAAGCCAAATGACAATAAGTCCTGGCAAGGATGTGAAGAAAAGGGTACCCTTGGACACTATTGGTGGAAATGTAATTTGGCATAGCCATTATGGAAAGCAGCAGCACACTAACAAATTAATGGAGGTTCCTCAAAAAATTAGAAACAGAACTATCATATGACCTATTTACCCTATACCTGGTTATTTTTCTAAAGGAATTGAAATTAGGATCTTGAAGAGATACCTTCACTTTCGTGTTCATTGCAGCACTATTCACAATAGCCAAGACACAGAAACAATCTAATTGTCTGTCAGTGGATGAATGGATAAAGAAAATGTGGCCGGGTGTGGTGGCTCATGCCTGTAATCCCAGCACTTTGGGAGGCCGAGGCAGGCAGATCACGAGGTCAGGAGATCGAGACCATCGTGGCTAACACGGTGAAACCCCGTCTCTACTAAAAATACAAAAAATTAGCCGGGCATGGTGGCGGGTGCCTGTAGTTCCAGCTACTCGGGAGGCTGAGGCAGGAGAATGGCATGGAGCTTGCAGTGAGCCGAGATCGTACCACTGCACTCCAGCCTGGGAGACACAGTGAGACTCCGTCTCAAAAAAAGAAAAGAAAAGAAAATGTCACACACGCACACACACACACACACACACACACACACACACACACACACAGAGGAATATTATTTAGCCTAAAAAAAAGAGAAAAATCCTATCGGTCCCGACAACATGAATGGACCTGCAGTGAAATAAGCCAGACACAAAAAGACAAATATCATATGATCTCACTTATACGAGGAATCTAAAATAGTCAACCTCATAGCCGTGGGGAGTAAAATGATGGTTGATGGGGTCTGGGGGAGGAAAAAATGGGAAGGTGATGGTCAAAGGGCACAAAGTTTCAGTATGCAATATAAATAAATTCTGGAGACTTACTTATGATATTATGATACAAGCAATATATATTTGGTCCCTACCTCAGGTTCTTGGCACAGAGCTCTTAAAACCCTTGTAATTTCCTGAGTAGCAGCAGGCTAGGTGTATCTTTTGATCTAATATTTGGTCTTTGACCCCAATTCCTGACATGGAGTTCCTAATCCCTTGGAATTTCCTGGGTGATAGGAGTGTCTTTTATTCTAATGAAGCAACTCTTTGTGGGCTTCTGGATGGGGGCTGGTCAGCAGAAAGATCAAGCTGTGATTAGAAGCTTGGAACTTTCAGCTCTACTCCTCCCCACCCTCTGGGAGGGGGAAAGGGGCTGGAGATTGAGTTAATAATCATGTGTGCCTGTGTGATGAAGCCTCCATAAAAATCCCTGAACTACAGAGTTAGGAGAGCTTCTGGGCTGGTGAACACATCCACATGTCAGGAAGGTGGCACACCCCAACTACATGGGGACAGAAACTCCTTCACTCAGGAACCTTCCAGTCCACACCCTATGTATGTCTTCATCTTGATATTCAACTATACCCTTTGTCATATCCTTTATTAATATAATAAACCAGTAAATTTAAGTGTTTTCTTAAATTCTGTGAGCCACGCTAACAAATTAATGGTACTTGAGGATGGGGTCATGAAAAACCCTGATTATTAGCTGGTAGGTCAGAAGCACTTGTAAAACAATCTGGAGCTTTCAACTGGCATTAGAAGTGGGGGGCCATCTTGTGGGACTGAGCCCTTAACCTGTAGGATTTGACTCTAATTCCAGGTAGAGAGTGTCATAATTGAATTGAATTATAAGACACTCTGTTGGTGTCTGTTGCAGAAAAGTTTGGTGTTTAGGGAAAAAAGCCACACATTTTGGCCACAAAAGTGTTCTGTGTTGTGTTGAGTGGAGCATGTGAGAGAAGGAAGAACATCCTTTTTTTTTTTTTTTCCTATCAAATACACTAATAAACAGCATAATATCGATAGGTAACAATAATGTATTATATGCCTAAACTTTGCTAAGACAGTAGATATGTTAAGTGTTCTTAACACACACACACACACACACAATGATAATAAAGGGGATGGGAGGACTCTTTGGAAAGTGATGGATATATTTATGCCCTTATCATTAACATTAAATGTATAGAGCTTTTTAATATGTGAATCATATATCAATTAAATAGTTTTAAAATGAAATAAAATGTGGGGACATTACTAGAGACCTTACAGAAATATGAAGTAGTATAAAACATACGATGGACAATTGTCTACCACATATTAGATAACCTAGATAAAATGGACAACTTCCTAGAAACACAAAAACTGCCCAAATGACTCAAGAAGTACAAAATCTGATGAGATATAGGTAAAGAAAATGAATCAGTAACCAAAATCCTCCTAGAAAAGAAAAGTCCAGGATCAAATGGCTTTGGTAGTGAATTGTACCAAACATTTAAAAGTAATTAACACAAAGTTGGGTGCAGTGGCTCATGCCTGTAATCCCAACACTTTGGGAGGCTGAGGTGAGCAGGATCACCTGAGGTCAGGAGTTCGAGATCAGCCTGGCCAACATGGTGAAACCCCATCTCTACTAAAGATACAAAAACTGCCAGGTGTGGTGGTGCATGCCTGTAATCCCGGCTACTTGGGAGGCTGAGGCAGGAGACTAGCTTGAACCCGGGAGGCAGAGGTTGCAATGAGCTGAGATTGCGCCACTGCACTCCAGCCTGGGTGGCAGAGTGAGCCTCTGTCTCAAAATAAATTAAATAAATAAATAAATAACACAAATACATCTTGAAGTATTCCAAAAATTAGAAGAGGATGTGACATTTCCTAACTCATTCTATGAAGACATCCTTAAACTGATATCACAGCCAGACAAAAATATCACAAGAAAACTATAGATCAATTTCACTTATGAATATAGATGTAAAAATTCTCAAAAATATCAACAACTATCAAACTGAATCTAACAGCATATTAAAATATTATACTCCATGACCAAGTGGAATTTATTTCAGGAATACATATTTAGTTCAATATATGAAAATCAACATAATACATCACTTTAAGAGAATGAAGGAAAAACATCACGTTCTTACAAATTGATACAGAAAAGGCCTTTGACAAATTCCAATTCCCTACCATGATAAAAACACTCACCAAACCAGGAATAAAGGAGAACTTCCTTCACATGATAAAAGGCATTTACAAAAATTTAAGGATGAAAGACTTTCTCCTATAATCAAAAACAAGACAAGGATGCCCACTTTTACTGCATCAGTTCAACATGGTACTGGAAGTCTAGCCAGATAATTAGGCAAGCCAAAAGAATAAAGGCATATAAATTGGAAAGGAAAAAGTGAAACTCTCTCTCATCATTAATGACATGATGCTATACATAGAAAATCCCAAGATCCACAAGAAACTTACTAGAACTAATAAACCAGTTCAACCACCTGTGGCAAACTGCTTATTACCATTCCACAAAGACATGAGAAGCTTGCATCATAATGTCAATGTGCTCGCTGCTACTTTCATTAAAAAAACCTGCTATGAAAATAATGTGTAATTTGTTGTCAATTTAAATAAATTCTGGCATAGATTCCTTTTCTTTTAACTTCAGATTAGCACTTTGAGTAGCATCATTCAGGATTGATCATATGCTCCAGCTTTATAACTAAATTTTACACATTTAAATTAATATGAAAAATGATTGTGCTCACTTTGGCAGCACATATACTAAAATTGGAACGATATAGAGAAGATTAGCATGGACCCTGTGGAAAGATAACATGCAAATTCATGAAGCATTCTGTATTTTTAATTAAAAGACACAGAATGGCAAGGTGGATAAACAGTCAAGACCCATCAGTGTACTGTATTCAAAAGACCCATCTCACATGCAAAGACACACATAGGCTCATGAAAGCAGAAAGAAGGCAGGGTTGCAATCCTAGCTTCTGACAAAACAGACTTTAAACCAACAAAGATCAAAAAAGACAAAGAAGGGCATTACACAATAGTAAAAGGTTCAATTCAACAAGGAGAGCTAACTATCCTAAATATATATGCACCGAATACAGGAGCACCCAGATTCATAAAAAGAAGTTCTTAGAGATCTACAAAGAGACTTAGACCCCCAAACAATAACAGTGGAAGACTGTAACACCCCACTATCAATATTAGACAGACTGTCAAGACAGAAAACTAACAAGGATATTCAGGACTTGAACTCAGCTCTGGATCAAGTGGACCTGACATATATCTACAGAGCACTCCATGCAAAAACAACAGAATATACATTTTTCTTGGTACCACGTAGCACTTACTCTAAAATCGATCACATAATTGGAAGTAAAACACTCCCCAGCAAATGCAAAAGAACTGAAATCATAACAGTCTCTCAGACCACAGTACAATCAAATTAGAACTCAAGATTAAGAAACTCACTCAAAACCACGCAACTACATGGAAGCTGAACAACCTGCTCCTGAATGACTCCTGGGTAAATAATGAAATTAAGGCAGAAATCAAGAAGTTCTTTGAAACTAATGAGAACAAAAAGACAAAGTACCAGAATCTCTGGGACGCAGCAAAAGCAGTGTTAAAAGGGAAATTTATAGCACTAAACGCGCACATCAAAAAGCTACAAATATCTCAAATTAACACCCTAATAACACAACTAAAAGAACTAGAGAACCAAGAGCAAAAAAAAAACCCCAGAGCTGGCAGAAGACAAGAAATAACCAAGATCAAAGTTGAACTGAAGGAGATACAGACATGAAAAACCCTTCAAAAAGTCCATGAATCCAGGAGCTGGTTTTCTGAAAATAATAATAATAACAATAATAACAAAATACATAGACCACTAGCTAGACTAATAAAGAAGAAAATATAGAATAATCAAATAGACACAATAAAAAATGAAAGAGGATATCACCAATGACCCCACAGAAATACAAAAAACTACCAGAGAATACTATAAACACCTCTATCCAAATGAACTAGAAAATCTAGAAGAAATGGATAAATTCCTGGACATATAGACCCTCAAGACTGAACCAGGAAGAAGTTGAATCCCTGAATAGACCAATAACAAGTTCTGAAATTGAGGCAGGAATAAATAGCCTACCAACCAAAAAAAGCCCAGGACCTGACAAATTTACAACTGAATTCACCCAGAGGTACAAAGAGGAGCTGGGACCACTTCTTCTGAAACTATTCCAAACAACTGAAAAGAAGGGACTCCTCCCTAACCCACTTTATGAGGCCAGCATCATCCTGATACCCAAAACCTGGCAGAGATACAACAAAAACAAAAAAACTTCAGGCCAATATCCCTGATGAACATCGATGCAAAAATCCTCAGTAAAATACTGGCAAACAGAATCTAACAGCACATCAAAAAGCTTATCCACCACGATCAAGTTGGCTTCATCCCTGGGATGCAAGTCTGGTTCAGCATATGAAATCAAATTAACATATTTTATCACATAAACAGAACCAATGACAAAAACCACAAGATTATCTCAATAGATGCAGAAAAGGCCTCCGATAAAATTCAACATCCCTTCGAGTTAAAAACTCTCAACAGACTAGGTATTGAAGGAACATACCTCAAAATAATAAGAGCCACTTACGGCCGGGCGTGGTTGCTCACGCCTGTAATCCCAGCACTTTGGAAGGCTGAGGCAGGTGGATCACCGGGGGTCGGGAGTTCGAAACCAGCCTGGCCAACATGGCAAAATTCCATTGCTACTAAAAATACAAAAATTGGCCTGGCATAGTGGCAGGTGCCTGTAGTCCCAGCTACTTGGGAGGCTGAGGCAAGAGAATCGCTTGAACCCTGGAGGCAGAGGTTGCAGCAAGCCGAGATTGTGCCACTGCACTCCAGCCTGGGTGACAGAACAAGACTCCATCTCAAAAAAAGGAAAAAAAAGAAAGAAGAGCCATTTATGACAAACTCATAGCCAATATCATACTGAATGGGCAAAAGCTGGGAGCATTTCCCTGAAAACCAGCACAAGACAAGAATACACTCTCTCTCCCCTTCTATTTAACATAGTGTTAGAAGTTCTGGTCAGGGTAATTGATCAAGAGAAAGAAATAAAGGGCATTCAAATAGGAGGAGAGGAAGTCAAATTGTCTCTGTTTGCAGATGACATGATCCTATATCTAGAAAACCTAGATAGAGGTTTTTCATGTTTGTTGGCTGCATAAATGTCTTCTTTTGAAAAGTGTCTGTTCATGTCCTTTGCCTACTTTTTAATGGGGTTGTTTGGGGTTTTTTGCTAAATTTGTTTAAGTTCCTTGTAGATTCTGGATATTAGACTTTTGTCAGATGAATAGATTTCAAAAAATTTCTCCCATCCTGTACGTTGTCTGTTGACTCTGATTATAGTTTCTTCTGCTGTGCAGAAGCTCTTTAGTTTAATTAGATCCCATTTGTCAATTTTTGCTTCTGTTGCAATTACTTTTGATATTTTTGTCATGAAATCTTTGCCTGTCCCTACGTTTTGAGTGGTATTACCCAGATTTTCTTCTGGGTTTTTATGGTTTGGGGTTTTACCTTTAAGTCTTTAATCCATCTTGAGTTAATTTTTGTATATGATGTAAGGAAGGGGTCCAATTTCAGTTTTCTGCATATGACTAGACAGTTTTTACAGCACCATTTATTAAATAGGCAATCCTTTCCCTGTTGCTTGTTTTTGTCAGATTTGTCGAAGATCAGATGGTTGTAGATGTGCAGTCTGATTTGTGATATCTCTATTCTGTTCCATTGATCTATGAGTCTGTGTTTGTACCGGTACCATGCTGTTTTGATTACCGCAGCCTTGTAGTATAGTTTGAAGTAGTGTGATGACTCCAACTTTTTTCTTTTTGCTTAGGATTGTCTTGGCTATACTGGCTCTTTTTGGTTCCATATGAATTCTAATGTAGTTTTTTCTAATTCTGTGAAGAATATCAATGGTAGTTTATAGGAATAGCATTGAATCTATAAATTGTTTTGGGCAGTGTGGCCATTTTCACGACATTAATTCTTCCTATCCATGAGCATGGGATGTTTTTCTATTTATTTGTGTCCTCTCTGACTTTTTTGAGCAGTAGTTTGTAGTTTTCCTTGAAGAGGTCCTTCATTTCCCTTGTTAGCTGTATTCTTAGGTATTTTATTCTCTTTGTAGCCATTGTGAATGGCAACACATTCATGATTTGGCTTTCTGCTTGTCTGTTGTTGATGTATAGGAATGCTTGTGATTTTTGCATATTGATTTTGTATCCTGACTTTGCTGAAGCTGCTTCCCAGCTTAAGAAGATTTTGGGATGAGGTGATGGGGTTTTCTAGATATAGGATCATGTCATCTGCAAACAGAGACAATTTGACTTCCTCTCCTCCTATTTGAATACCCTTTATTTCTTTCTCTTGATCAATTACCCTGACCAGAACTTCTAATACTATGTTAAATAGAAGGGGAGAGAGAGTGTATTCTTGTCTTGTGCTGGTTTTCAGGGAAATGCTCCCAGCTTTTGCCCATTCAGTATGATATTGGCTATGAGTTTGTCATAAATGGCTCTTCTTTCTTTTTTTTTCTTTCTGTTTTTTTTGAGATGGAGTCTTGTTCTGTCACCCAGGCTGGAATGCAGTGGCACAATCTCGGCTCACTGCAACCTCTGCCTCCAGGGTTCAAGCGATTCTCTCGCCTCAGCCTCCCAAGTAGCTGGGACTACAGGCACCTGCCACCATGCCAGGCCAATTTTTGTATTTTTAGTAGCAATGGAATTTTGCCATGTTGGCCAGGCTGGTTTTGAACTCCTGACTTCAGGTGATCATTAGAGAAATGCAAATCAAAACCACATTAAGATATCATCTGATACCAATCAGAATAGTGATTATTAAAGAGTCAAGAAACAACAGATGCTGACGAGGCTGTGGAGAAATAGGAACACTTTTACACTGTTGGTGGGAATGCAAATTAGTTCAATCATTGTGAAAGACAGTGTGGCAATTCCTCAATGACCTAGAACCAGAAATACCATTTGACTCAGCAATCCCATTACTGGGTATATACCCAAAGGAATATAAATCATTCTATTATAAAGATACATGCACATGTATGTTCATTGCAGCAGTATTCACAACAGCAAAGATGTGGAATCAACCCAAATGCCCATCAATGATAGACTGGATAAAGAAAACGTGGTACCATATACACCATGGAATACTATGCAACCATAAAAAGGAATGAGATCATGTCCTTTCAGGGACATGGATGGAGCTGGAAGTCATTATCTTCAGCAAACTAATGCAGGAACAGAAAACCCAACATTGCATGTTCTCACTTATAAGTGGGAGCTGAACAAAGAACATATGGACAGAGGGAAGGGAACAACATACACTGGGGCCTGTTGGGGGAGGGCAGGGGAGGCAAGAGTATTAGGGAGAAGAGCTATTGCATGCCGGGCTTAATACCTAGGTGATGAGTTGATAGGTGTGGCAAACCACCATGGCACACATTTACCTATATAAAAAACCTTTACATTATGTACATGTATCCTGGAACCTAAATTTAAAAATTTATTAACTTCTCAATCAAAATGAATTACTTGCTCTTGTGATTTTAATTTTAGTTTTCTCTAGGTCTGTATAAAGTGAGTGAATCCACTAAATGCTAGTATTCTAGTTCCTGTGCTGTTACTATTTCTCCTTATAATTTAATAAACTGATATTTTGAATCCTGTAAACCTTGTAAACTTGCTAAACATGAGCTTTTCCCACACAGATGGATTTTATTTTTCTGTTATGAGGTTATTGAGCTTCTGAACTGGTATGATCTACGGCCAGATATTGTGTACTTCTTTTAATGCCATCAAGGTACTGAGTGTTATTATGGATGGCTTCTTGACGACATCCAGTAGACCTTGCAACACAGAGACCCATCCGTTGGCCTGACCAACAGCCTTTTCCATTTTGAAACTCCAAGAAAATTTCAAGGGAATTATAGAAGAATATTAGTGTCCCTCACCACTAATCAATCTTATTGAAGGAATATGAAAATAAAATTAATTGGAGATGAAATTAACTAGAGAGCCCAACCATGTATGTGAGTTATGGATATAAGATCTCACATAAGCCACAATGCTTATTATAAACTGCAGTAAGTGAACTGTTATGTTTCTAACACTAGAGAGCAGTTACCTCAGAAACACATATGAAAATGACATCATCAATTTCAAAAGAGACATGAGAAATTGTTGGAGTAGGGGCATATTATTGAATAAATGATACTGGTATTATATAGAAAAAAGTCCATTTCTATTTTACTCTTCTATTTTCCATTTACCAGCCAAAATTCATTCTAGGTAAATAAGTATTTATTTCTCCTTCCACTCCATTTAAAACACTCACTAAGACATCTAATCTTCCTGGGATTTGTTCATGTGTATTGGAATTTAACTTGTTTTCCCAAACAACTAGCTAATTATTCCAACACCATTCACTAGATATGCAAAAAAAACCCCAAAAAAACAAGTTAACATAGCAGGCCTGAGATTGCTCTCCTTAGAAACTCCTGCTTGCCAGGACGGCCCTGGAGTCTGGGAACTAGGACTAAGGGAGAATTCCCATCATTCCTAGAGCTGATAAGAATGGCTCACTGTACATAAACTTTTTGTGCAAACAATGCGGTTCATGCAAAATACTTTCTTTCCTTCTTGGATTTTGGAATTTTGGTCTGTGCTAGGCAAAGGGCACATACATGAAAAGCCCCCAATAAAAATCTTGGGCATACGGGCACATCACGAGGTCAGGAGATCGAGACCATCCTGGCTAACCTGGTGAAACCCCGTCTCTACTAAAAAAAATACAAAAAATTAGCTGGGCGAGGTGGCGGACGCCTATAGTCCCAGCTACTCCGGAGGCTGAGGCAGGAGAATGGCGTAAACCCGGAAGGCGGAGCTTGCAGTGAGCTGAGATCCGGCCACTGCACTCCAGCCTGGGCGACAGAGCAAGACTCTGTCTCAAAAAAAAAAAAAAAAAAAATCTTGGGCATTGAGTCTCTAATGTTGTCTTTGGTAGACAAAACATTTCATACATGTTGTCACAATTAATTGTTGGAGGAATTGAGCATATCCTGTGTGACCATACACAGCAAGAGGACTCTTGGAGGCTTGAGCCTATTTTCTTCTAGATTTTGCTCCATGCTTTTTCCCCCTTTGCTGGTTTGGTTTTGTATCCTTTCACTGTAATAAATCATAGCTGTGAGTACAACTATATACCAAGTCCTGTGTGTCCTGCTAGCAAATCATAGAACATATGGATGGTCGTGAGGACCCACAGCAGACAGAATATTTCACTTTCTTCCATGAATCTGAACTGTCGTCTTAGTATAAAAGTCTATATATGGGCTCTCTGTGTCCCATTGATCTTTTCCTGAGTCAGTTCTACTATTTTAATAACCATAGGTTAATTTAAAAAAAAAATAGATTCCTGCCCAACCTCCAAATTACTTTTCTTTCAAAATTCCTGGACTGTTCATAGGTTTGTGTGTGCACAGAAATTTATAAGGATTTGTTGAACCTCTGAAAACCTCTAAACCAAGGACCTCTAAAGGCAAATGGGGAAAACCTAAAAATACTCCACTCACAAGAAAGAAAATAAAACTAGCTAATAAACATCTGAAAATATGTTTAACCTTTTTACTAATATCAAAACAACAGTGCGATACTACATTATCTAATTCCATTAGTAAATGACTTAAAAATTAAAAATATATGCCACTAAGGTCATAAACACATTAAAAACAGTATGTTCTAAGCTTACCATCTCTTGCTAAGACAAACTGTCTAGTGTACAGTCCCATCTCAAAGGAAGTACTTACTTGATTCTGAAGCAAGGTGCTTCCACTAACCTGAACCAGCATTCAACACGTGGGCCAAGGATAAACAAAGATATACAGAGAAGGAAGGATCAGGAATGTTAGTGGCAGAATATGAAGATTATCTGAATGGCTGTCCAATCAAACAGTACAAGTTAACCACTGGAGTGAAGGTATAAACACATTAGTTTAGGAAGTGGGCTCAAAAGAAGGTAGAAGTTCACGGAGTTGGTGAGAGGGATCAGGAGTGTCACCATGAAGGGGGTGGATGGCCTTCTAGAAAATATTTGAAGGATGGACAGGCTTTTGATGGACAGACATTATAGGGGGCTGAGGATAACTGGAGGGAAGGGACAAAGTAAGAAAGGTAGCTTTTCCAGGTACAACAAACTGTGTGAATAAGCTGCAGTGCAGATAATGAGTGTGAAGAGCTTATTTTAATCTGTAAAGAATATGTGATGTATGTGCCACCCTAAAAGGCATTGGGTACAAATGTCTCAGAGATAAGTTTTAAGGTGTCTTTAAGGTACAGACAATCTCTATCTTACACAAACAGTTCCTGAGACTAGAAAAAGAACAAAAGCTATCCAAACTGATTTATTGAGTTCAACATAACAAAACCATAATGAGAAAACTAAAGAATAAAAATAAAATTATAGGGCAATTTCAATCATAAACAATAATGAAAAATTGTCAAGGTGAACCCCGCAGTATATTAACAAACAATGATAATAACAAAAATACTGTGATAGAACTTCAATGAGATAGGCATATCCACAATTGTAAATAGGAATATGCATACTTACAGTCAAAGATTTCAGCAACACTGTTTCAATAACAAAAAATAGAGAAAACATAAGTAAAGATGTACAATAGAAGACATAAAATTATGAACTGGAGAAGGGCCCAAGATGGCCGAGTATAAACAGCTCTGGTCGGCAGCTCCCACTGAGACAAATGCAAAAGGCAGGTGATTTCTGCATTTCCAACTGAGGTACACAGATTTTCTCTGGGTCATTGGGACTGACTAGGTGGATGGCATCACCTATGGAGAACAAAGAAATGCACAGTGGGGCGACAGTTCACCTGGGAGCTCCCTCCCTCAGCCAAGGGAGGTGGTGAGGGACTGTGCTACCTGCCCAGGGTTCTACACTTTTCCCACAGATCTTTGCAATCTGCAGATCAGAAGATTCCTTTGTGTGCTTACACCACCAGGGCCTTGGGTCCCAAGCACAAAACTGGGCAGACCTATGGCAGCTGCACCAGTCAGCAGTGGTTGGGGCAGGCACTGAGTTGCAGGAGTTTTTACATACTCTGGTGGCTCCCAGAACTCCACAGTGGCAGGAGAGCCATCCACTCCCAAGGAAAGGGGGCTGAAGTCAGGGAGCCAAGTAGTCTTGCTCAGTAGGTCCCACAACCACAGAATCCCACAAGCTAAGACCCACTGGCTTGGAATCCCCGCTGGACAGCACAACAGCCTGGAGTCTGAGAAAGATGACTGAGTTCCTGGGAGGATGGGTAACTACCATTACTGTGGCTCTAGTTGGCAGTTTTCCACTGCCAGTGCTAGAGAAGCTGGGTGGTTTGGACTGGGTGATATTCCCCACAGCACAGCACAGTGGCTATGGAAGATCTTGGCCAGACTGCTTCTTTAGGTGGCACCTGTATCCATCCCTCCTCATTGGGCAAGGCCTACCTACAGGAATTCCTGCAACTCTAACCAAGGTCTTACAGACAGAACTCTCATCTCCCTGGGAAAGAGCACCTTCAGAGAGGGTTGGCCATGGTCTCAGGTTCAGCAGACTTAATCTTTCCTGCCTGCTGGCTCTGAAGAGTCCAGGTGATGTGGACAAGGGGGATTCCCCAAACACAGCATGCCAGCTCCACTAAGGTGCAGCCAGACTGCTTCCCCCTGATCCCATGCCTCCTGACTGGGTGAGACCTCCCAACAGGGGTAGCCAGACACCTCATACAGGAGAGTTCTGGCTGGCATCAGGTCGGTATCCCTCTGGGACAAAACTTCCAGAGGAAGGAGCAGGCAGCAATCTTTGCTGTTCTGCATGCTCCACTGGTGATACCCAGGCGAACAAGGTCTGGAGTGGACCCTCAGCAAACTGCAGTAGACCTGCAGAAGAGGGACCTGATTGCTGGAAGAAAAACAAACAGAAGGCAACAACAAAAACATCAACAAAAAAAGACCCCACAAAAACCCCACACAAAGGTCAACAGCCTCAAAGAGCAAAGGTAGATAAATCCATGAAGATGAGGAAAAACCAATGCAAAATGCTGAAAATTCCAAAAGGCAGAATGCCTCTTCTCCTCCAAATGATTGCAACACCTCTCTAGCAAGTGCACAGAACTGGGCTGAAGCTGAGATGGATGAACTGACAGAAGTAGGCTTCAGAATGTGGGTAATAACAAACTTCATTGAGCTAAAGGATTATGTTCTAACCCAATACAAAGAAGCTAAGAACAATGATAAAAGGTTACAGGAGCTGTTAACTAGAATAATCAGTTTAGAGAGAAACATAAATGACCTAATGAAGTTGAGAAACACAGCACGAGAACTTCAAGCAACACACAAGCATCAAAAGCCAAACTGATCAAGTAGAAGAAAGAATATCAGAGCTTGAAGACTATCTTGCTGAAATGAGACAGACAGACAAGACTAGAGAAAACAGTAGGAAAAGGAATGAACAAAACCTCCGAGAACTATGGGACTATGTAAAAAGACCAAACCTATAACTGATTGGAGTACCTGAAAGAGACAGAGAGAATAGAATCAAGTTGGAAAACACACTTCAGGATAACATCCAGGAGAACTTCCCCAACCTAGCAAGACAGGCCAACATTCAAATTCAGAAAATCCAGAGAACCCCAATAAGATACTCCACAAGAAGATCAACCGCAAGACACATAGTCATCAGATTCTCCAAGGTCAAAATGAAGGAAAAATGTTAAAGGCAGCCAGAGAGAAAGACCAGGCTACCTACAAAGGGAAGCTCATCAGACTAACAGTAGATATCAGTGAAAAACCTACAAGCCAGAAGACATTGGGGGCCAATAGTCAACATTCTTAAAGAAAAAAATATTCCAACCCAGAATTTTATATCCGGTCAAATTAAGCTACATAAGCGAAGGAAAATAAAATCCTTTTCAGACAAGCAAATGCTGAGGGATTTTGTCACCACCAGGCCTGCCTTGAAAGAGCTCCTGAAGGAATCACTAAACTTGGAAAGGAAAAACCATTACCAACCACTACAGAAACACACTGAAGTACCAACGACACTATGAAGCAACTACAGTAAAAAGTCTGCAAAATTAATCAACCAGCATCATAACAGGATCAAATTCATACATAACAATATTACCCTTAAATGTAAATGGGGTAAATGCCCCAATTAAAAGACACAGAATGGCAAGCTGGATAAAAAGAGAAGATGCATCAGTATGCTGTATTCAAGAGAAACATCTCATGTGCAAAGACACACAGGCTCGAAATAATGGGATGGAGGAAATTATACCAAACAAATGGAAAGCAGTAAAAAGCAGGGGTGGGAACCCTAGTTTCTGACAAAATAGACTTTAAACCAACAAAGGTCAACAATGACAAAGAAGGGCATTACATAATAGTAAATGGTTCAATTCAACAAGAAGAGCTAACTATCCTAAACATATATGAACCCAATACAGGAGCACCCAGATTCATAAAACAAGTTCTTAAAGACCCAGAAAGTGACTTAGACCCCCATGAAATAACAGTGGGAGACTTTAATACCCTGCTGTCAGTATAAGACAGATCATTGAGACAGAAAATTAACAAAGATATTCAGGACTTAGACTCAGTTCTGGACCAAGTGGACCTGATAGGTATCTACAGAACTCTCCACCCAAAAACAACAGAAAATACATTTTTTTCAGCAGCACATGGCACTTACTCCAAAATTGATCACATGATTGGAAGTACACTTCTCAGCAAATGCAAAACAACTGAAATCATAACAGTCTCTCAGAGCACTCAAGATTAAGAGTTGAGTGAATTGAAACCCACTCAAAACCACACAACTACATGGAAACTGAACAACCTGCTCCTGAAAGACTCCTGGGTAAATAATAAAATTAAGGCAGAAATCAAGAAGTTATTTGAAACTAATGAGAACAAAGGGACAATGTACCAGAATCTGAGATGTAGCTAAAGCAGTGTTAAGAGGAAAATGTATAACACTGAATGCCCACATAGAAAAGCTAGAAAGATTTCAAATCGACACCCTAACATCACAACAAAAAGGCTAGAGAATCAAGAGTCAACAAACCCTAGAGCTAGCAGAAGACAGGAAATAACCAAGATGAGAGCAAAACTGAAGGAGACAGAGACATGAAAATCCCTTCAAAAATTCAATGAATCTGGGCACAGTGGCTCACGCCTGTAATCCCAGCACTTTGGGAGGCTGAGGCAGGTGGATCACGAGGTCAGGAGATCGAGATCATCCTGGCTAACTCGGTGAAATCCCGTCTCTACTAAAAAAATACAAAAAATTAGCCGGGCGTGGTGGTGGGCACCTGTAGTCCCAGCTACTCGGGAGGCTGAGGCAGGAGAATGGCATGAACCCAGGAGGTGGAGCTTGCAGTGAGCCGAGATCTCACCAGGGCACTCCAGCCTAGGCAACAGAGGGAGATTCTGTCTAAAAAAAAAAAAAAAAAAAAATTAAATGAATCCAGGAGGTTTTTTTATATATATATATATTTAAAAGTCAATAAAACAGACCACTAGCTAGACTAATAAAGAAAAGAGAAAAGATTCAAATAAACACAATCAGAAATCATAAGGGGGATACCACCACTGACCCCACAGAAATACAAAAAGAAAACAAAAAACAAACAAACAAAAAAAAAACCCCAGAGAATACTATAAACACCTCTATTCAAATAAACTAGAAAATCTAGAAGAAATGGATAAATTCCTGGAGATATATACCCTCCCAAGACTGAACCAGCAAGAAGTTGAATCCCTGAGCAGACCAATAACAATTTCTGAAATTGAGGTAGTAATAAACAGCCTACCAACCAAAAAAATTTCAGGACCAGATGGATTTACAGCTGAATTCTACCAGAGGTACAAAGAGGAGCTGGTACTATTTCTTCTGAAACTATTCCAAACAATTGAAAAGGAGGGACTCCTCCCTAATTCATGTTATGAGGCCAGCATCATCCTGATACCAAAACCTGGCAGAGATGCAACAAGAAAAGAAAACTTCAGGCCAATATTCCTGATGAACATAGATGCAAAAATCCTCAGTAAAATACTAGCAAACCGAATCCATACGCAAATCAATAAATGTAATTCATCACATAAACAGAACTAAAGGGAAAAAAGCACATGATTATCTCAATAGATGCAGAAAAGGCCTTCGATAAAATTCAACACCCCTTCATGTTAAAAACTCTCAACAAACTAGGTATTGAAGGAACACACCTCAAAATAATAAGAGCCATTTATGACAAACACACAGCCAATATCATACTGAATGGACAAAAGCTGGAAGCATTTCTCTTGAAAACCAGAACAAGACAAGAATACCCTCACTTCCACTTCTATTTGACATAGTATTAGAAGTTCTGGCCAGGGCAATCAGGCAAGAGAAAGTAATAAAGCATATTCAAATAGGAAGAGAGGAAGTCGAATTGTCCTTGAATGCAGATAACATGATCCTATACCTAGAAAACCCCATCAATACAGCCCAAAATCTTCATAAGCTGATAAGCACCTTCAGAAAGTCTCAGGATAAAAAATCAATGTGCAGAGATCACAAGCATTCATATATACCAACAACAAACAAGCAGAGAGCCAAATCATGAATGAATTCCCATTTTCAATTGTCACAAAGAGAAGAAAATACTTAGGAATACAGCTAACAAGGGAAGTGAAGGACCTCTTTGAGGAGAACTACAAACTACTGCTCGAGGAAATCAGAGAGGAAATGAGCAGATGGAAAAACATTCTATGCTCAAGGATAGGAAGAATCAATATTGTGAAAATGGCCATACTGCCCAAAGCAATTTATAGATTCAGTGCTATTCCCATTAAACTACCATTGACATTCTTCACAGAATTAGAAGAAACAATTTTAAAATTCATATGGAACTGAAAAAGAGCTCGTATAGTTGGTAAAGTCCTAAGTAAAAAGAACAAAGCTAGAGGCATCATGCTACCTGACTTCAAACTATACTATAAGGCTACAGTAACCAAAACAGCATGATACTAGCACAAAAACAGGCATATAGACCAATAGAACAGAATACAGAACTCAGAAATAAAACTGCACATCTACAACCATCTGATCTTTGACAAACCTGACAAAAACAAGCAATGGGGAAAGGATTCCCCATTTAACAAATGGTGCTGGCAGAACTGGCTAGCCATATGCCAAAAATTGAAAATGGACCCCTTCCTTACACCATATACAAAAATTAACTCAAAATGGATTAAATACTTAAATGTAAAACCCAAAACTATAAAAACTCTAGAAGAAGAAAATCTGGGCAATACCATTCAGGACATAGGGATGGGCAAAGATTTCACGACAAAAATGTCAAAAGCAACTGCAACAGAAGCAAAAATTGACAAATGGGATCTAATAAAACTAAAGAGCTTCTGCACAGCAAAATAAACTATTATCAGAATGAACAGACAACCTACAGAATGGGAGGAAATTTTTGCAGTCCATCCATCTGACAAAGGTCTGATATCCAGAATCTACAAGAAACTAAAATTTACAAGAAAAAACTAAACAACCCCATTAAAAAGTGGGCAAAGGAAATGAACAGACAATTTTCAAAAGAAGACACAAATGCGGCCAAAAAACATATGAAAAAAAAGCTCAACATCACTGATCATTAGAGAAATGCAAATCAAAATCACAATGAGATACCATCTCACACCAGTCAGATTGGCGATTATTAACAAGTCAAGAAACAACAGATCCTGGTGAGACTGCAGAAGAATAGGAATGCTTTTACGCTGTTGTTGGGAATGTAAATTCGTTCAAGCATTATGGAAGATAGGGTGGCGATTCCCCAAAAACCTAGAATCAGAAATACCATTTGACCCAACAATCCCATTATTAGGTATATACCCAAAGGAATATAAATCATTCTATTATAAAGATGCATGCACACGTATGTTCACTGCAGCAATACTCACAATAGCAAAGATGTGGAATCAACCCAAATGCCCATCAGTGATGGACTGGATAAAGAAAATTTGGTACATGTACACCATGGAATACTATGCAGCCATAAAAAAGGAACGAGATCACGTCCTTTGCAGGGATATGGATGAAGCAGGAAGCCATTATCCTCAGGAAACTAATGCAGAGAGAGAAAACCCAACACTGCATGTTCTCACTTATAAGTGGGAGCTGAACAATGAGAACACATGGACACAGAGAGGGGAACAACACACACTGGGGCCTTTTGGGGGTGGGCAGCAAGCAGGCAGAGCATTAGAAAAATGAGTTAATGCATGCCAGCCTTAATAGCTAGGCGATGGGTTGATAGATGCAGCAAACCACCATGGCACACATTTACCTATGTAACAAACCTGCACATCCTGCACATGAACCCTGGAACTTAAAAAATAAAATAAAATAATTCTGAACCAACTGGGCCTTACTGACATTTATAGAACAATTCATACAATAACAGAAGAATACACATTCTCTTCAAGTACAACAGAATATTTATCAAGATAGACCATATTCTGGACGATAAATGAAGTCTCAATAAACTAAAAGGATTCAAGTTACACGAAGTATATTCTCTGGTTACAATGTAATTAAATTAGACATCAATAACTGGAAAATCCCCAAATACTTGAGAACTACACAGCATACATCTAAATAACTAACTCTTGGATCAAAGAACAACTCAAAGAGAAATCAGTAAGTAATTTCAAACTGAAGAAAAATGAAAACGCAACACATCAAAATTGTGAGATATAGCTAAAGTAGTATTAGAGGGGAATCTGCAGTACTAAAATGCCTATATTAGAAGAGAAGAAAGGTCTCAAATCAATGGCCTTAGTTTCTACTTTAAGTGACCAGAAAAAGTAGATTGGCTTAAACACCAAGTAAACAAAAGAAATAATAAATATAAAGGGAGAAAACAAGGAAATAGAAAACAGTAAAACAATAAAGAAAATCAGTAAGACTAAATGCTAGTTCATTGAGATAGTCAATAAAATTGATAACCCTCTAGGCAGAAAAATTTTTAAAAAGAGAGAGGAGTAGACACAATTAGTAACATCAGGAATGAGAGAGGTTAAGTCATCAGATACTCTACAAATGTCAAAAGAATAATAAGAAACTGATTAACATGGCTGCGGTAAAACAGATACTCACATATATTGCTGGTGGCAGTAAATACTTACAGTACCCCTTTGGAGGGAAATTTGAGAATGCCTAATAAAACTACACACATGCACTTACTATTTGACCTACCAGCACCAGACCTAGGAATCTGTGAAGATACACATCCAAACATACACAAATACTGTATATTTTCACAAGGTTATTCCTTCCAGTATTATTTGTAATAGCTTAATATGAGAAACAAATGTCCACTCATAGGAAAGTGAGTATATAAATTATGGTAGTGACACAATAAAGCACAATGCAGCTGTAAAAAATAATGTGGAAGATATTTATGAGTTGGCTTCAAATCTGTAAAATGCAAAAAATATAGAGGTTAATAGGACTAATATAATTTATTTTTTCTAATATATTGTCCTAAAAGAATTTGGTATCATGTGGTTATCTCATAGACCTGAGCTATGACCAAAAGAGTTCAACACCAACTAGGAGGTGTCACCAAGAATAGGTGCAAATCACCAAGTCTAAAGCATTGGCCATAAAACTGAAACAAGGAAGAGAGCAAAGGGTCTACAGAGGGGAATCTGTAAGACAGTCTCTGTAGGTGGTTCTCAGAAAGACCCTTTCCCTGGACTTTAGGAGGAGGGGGCATCAGATGGAGCAGCAACCCTTGTCATCAGATGAAAGGGCACTGTTGAGAGCACAGTTTGAGACTGGCTCCTTTCAGGACCTCATACCCAGGGCAGATCCTCAGGATGCTGCTGCCTGAGGTTGAGATCCAGAAATTGACCTGGGGGTTGAGGATGCTGCTGCCTGAGGTTGAGATCCAGAAGTTGACTTGGAGGTTGAGAAACATAGAGTATCCCAATGAAAATTCCTACATGAAGAACCCAAAGCATTAGGTTACCTCCTCTTGAGTCTCTGTTTCCTCCTTTCTTCCCTAGAGCTGAAAATTGAGGTTCATTCCTCCCTTGGATTCCCAGCCACCTAGAGCCTTGGAGCAAAAGGCGGATGTCCATGTTCCCCCTCCCCACCTAAGACATGATTAGAGGGTTGGAACTTTTAGCCTCACCCCTTGACCTCCAAGGAGAGGATAGGGGCTGGAGATTGAGCTAATCACCAATGGTCAATGATTTCATCAATCATATCTATGTAATGAAACCTCTACAAAAACCCTAACTGTCTGAGATTTTCCAGGTTGGTGAACTCATTCATATTCTGGGAAGGTGGTGTACCCCAAATCCACATGGATGGCAGCTTCTGCATTTGGGACCCTTCTGGACCTTGCCATAATGTACCTCTTCATCTCACTTTTAATTTATATTCTTTATAATGAACCAATAATAGGAAGTAGTGTTTCCCTGAGTTCAGTGGGCCCCAATAGCAAATTACTGAACCTGAGGAGGGGGTTGCGGGAACTCCCAACTGGGAGCTAAGTCAGACAGAAGTGTGGGTAAGGTGGAGATCCATTACTTGTGATTGCTGTCTGAAGTAGGGGAGGGCAGTCTTATGGGAATGAGCCCTTAACCAGAGAAGTCTGCACTAACTCTGGGTAGTGTCAGAATTGAATTAAATTGTAGGAGACCTAACTGGTGTCCTCAAAGAATAGGAGAATTGCTTAGTGTGAAAAATCCACAAATTCTGTGCCAGAAGTATTGTGGGTAGAGGAACCACTTTCTTTCACTTGGTACCCAGTGGATGCATGGGGCAGGGGGAAAGAAGGATACTCAATGTGAAACAGGACAAGGACTTACCATGGGGTTGCTACCTGGGATGGGACCAAAGAAACACATCCTAAGGAATAAGCAGAGATCACAACACAAGAGGGCAAAGGGTATGCAGAGGGGAACTTAGGAAACTATCCATGAAGCAGTTTCTGTAGGTGCTCCCCAGAAAGACCTCCTCTGAGGCCCAAGAGAGCAGGGAGAGTATCACATGGAGCAGCAACCCACTTTGTGTCCCTCAATGGGAATGAGATTCTGCTGCATGCGGCTGAGATCCAGGAATCCCGTTGGGGGTCGAGAAGCTTGGAGTATCCTAATGAGAAATCCTAGGTGAAAGACCCACAGCATCTAGGTTTCCTCTCTTCGAGTTTATGTCTCCTCCTCCTTTTCCTAGAACTGCCAGGATTGAGGTTCATTCCTCTCTTGCATCCCCAGTCAGCTGGAGCCTTGGAGGAAAAGGCAGATGTATGTGTTGCCTTCTCCTGCCCTCCTCCACCCTCTGCCAGTTTTAAGCTGGTATTAGCCATCCCCACTGCCTGAATACTGCCAGTAAAAAGACAGACAGACAGAGAGCAGAGTGACTACTTGGTGGGAGGAAGACGGCAGTAGCAAAGCCCATGGTTCCCATCCCCACCCTTACCTTTCCTGATCCAGTACCACAGGTGTTCACGAATTGTCACTTCACCATTTCCCCTCTCTGGGCTCCCCTGAAGCCAATTCCATCCATATGCCCACCTGCCCCACCCGCACATAGAAACACCGGGCACTGGGCTGGGAGCCCTAGGATGTTCAAAAGGCAGGAGGTAGCCGGCAGATCCGAGGCATTACCTGCACCCGCATCTAGTCTCAGTCACCGCCTCTCAGGGAAGGCATGTGCCGTCCTTGCACCCACCTCCTCCAATAGCAACAGCTGCTTCTCTTCACGAACGCCTTGGGCAGGTAGAATCTCTGCTTCTTGAGTTCCTGGACAAAAGACAGACTGTCTAAGACGCTCGCGGTTGGCCGAGGGATAGTTTCCTCTAACAAAAAATACTGTAATTCCTGTCGCCTGAGAAATTAGTTTTCAGGCTGATGAAGCATGGCGAGACACCTACCTACCTTAACATCCCGCTGTTCCCCCCAACCTCCCGCTCTGCACTCTGCGGAGCACAAGTGTCGTCCGCCTTTCCTGTACTTTCTGGGTGTAAGAAAACACTCTTCTAGGCCAGCCCAACCCAGGGCCTGGTCACATGACCCACCGTCAGCTCCCCCCCGCCCCCCACCCCACCCCTCCACGTGACTGCGCAGTCAGCTAGTTCGCCACAGCCCTGGATGACAGTCAGAAGACAGCCTGCGGGGTGCTTGCTAGAAGACCCTCAAGCTCCTGGCTCAGACAGCTGGAAGGAAGGCCGGGCTTTGCTCTGGAGGACCGGCGAGGAACATTCGATGAGGATTGGGGAGATGAAGTGATTTGCAATATTTTGTATACGACTCGAGCGACACACTAAAACACACGCAAGATCTGTCTTGAAAAATGCTGGTAAGCAAAACAAACATTCAAACTCCAATTTGCACCACCAGGATGATCCCTGTTAAAACTTTTGATTTGTGAAGGGAGGCAAAACTGCCACTTTGCCCTACTTTTGTAAACCTTAGCAAACTAACATCATACTGGAATTTAATTTATATCATTTATAATGAACCAGAAATAGTAATGAGAAATGATATCAGGTGGTAAAAAGCACTTTGCATCCTGAGGCAAACCAAATGTAAAAGGGTCACTGTATCTATCTAGTGTTTGTTTTTTTTTTTCCTGAGAAAATAAAACTTTGCATATTTCCTGTTATCCTGGACTCTGTCTCTTGCTACTGTTTGAAGATACATGTTCCAACCTTTTTAAATGTAAAAATATATGTGGGATGAACTCAGGAACTTTGGTAATTTTACAATTTGGTCCTTTAAATAATTTTTATTTTTTATTTGACAAGCCAGTTCTTCTGAAATTGTAGTCTCTCTTACCTCTTCATTCCTTTGATACATTTTATATCATTGTAGAATTCTATTATTAAATAATATACACTTCACATGAGTTTGGTCAATTTATTCACATTTATTTTTCAAATGGGATCATACTTTCCATGTATGACACCAGTGTTCTCTATTATATGAAATATCGAAAGTGTCAGGGCTTTTGCTAATTTAAAACCCTATACATCATCATGTTTACTGGCTGTATGATGTTGCCTTAGCACTTACCATGGTACCATCATGATTAAATTGTCTTCCTGACTCAATCAAATCCCTATGCTTTCCTGTCTTATTATTTTGCCCTTTAGGTAGTATGGAAGCAGCAGTTGTGCTCTGAGCTGTAAAATGCAAATTCTCAGCTCTTTAAAACTTATATCATCCTCTATGTTGTTTAATATATTCCTCTCACTCACTCTAGGCAAACAGGATACCTCACTCCCATAGGAAAATTTTTCCCAACTCCATGCTTTTTTTTTTTTACACCACCAACCTCTTTCCCAAACTTCAGAGTCCAACCGAAGTAGCTACTTTTTCTCTGAAGTATGCCCTACATAGCAGTCCCTGGTAATTTTTGTGTTGAAATCTGAGAAAAAACTTTTGAAAGGAACATATTATTCATATATTAATTATCTCTATGTGTATTCATGTGTTATCATTGGGTCTGTATTTAAGTTCAAGAAGAAGGGTGATTTCTGCCAACTTTAACATAAAACTTTATTGAAACACAAACAACACTCAAATATATATATATATATATATATATATATATATACACACACACACACACACAAACACACACACACACAGTATAACGACAATCAGAAGGGTGGCTTATTTATGATGGCTCAGTTCACTATAAGCTCAAATACTGAACATCACAATCTGGACAAGACAAATATCAACAAATGTGTTTTCAGCTCTAATATTCAGTTGGCATCAGAAAAATGCTCCAGCTTACAGACAGAGTTGGACAAAGTTAGTGTCAGCACTAAAGATATATGTTGCAACACAGAACCAACTGTTAAAGCCAAAGCATTACTCAAAGATCATAACTCAGGAACATAAGGACAATCTGAGGTCAGCAATTAAACATTACTAATTTTCTTGGTCCCCTTCAGGGTCATTTTGATTGTCTGTTTTGCCTTGCAGTTCCTTAGCAAATTTCTCAACTTTGTGGAATGCAGAAATAAGCGGCTCAAGATTGAAATCATCATCAGTGAACACTGTTTCTTTTTTGATATTGTTACCAATATTCTCAAATATTGCAAGAACAATTTGAATATTGTCATTTGTCTCTTCCCTGTTAAAAAGACCCATAAATTCTGACACTGCTTCAGCACTGAGTAGTTCTTTTGTCATGAAAAGATTTTCAGACAAATTCAGTAGCATTTTCAAAATATGAAACCTTGTTTTGGTATTGCCTGTAGCTAATAAGGAGAGAAACCCAGACATATAATTGGCAACCAGTGTGTGATAGTCAGTAGTAGTAGTAAGATGTCTAATCATCCTTATTCCAGACAGCTGTTCTGGGGAATCCACGCTATAAGCAAGGGTTTCCTCACACACTTTACATATGTATGTCTGAATCATGTTTAGATTCGGATAAGGTGGGGCCATGCGAATCATATTTTCCAAAAACCTTGTTCTAACTCGGGAGGATGGATAATTAAGCAAGGTTTCAATAAGTGAGACAACACCTGAATCTCGAATGAAATCTCGGGTAAATTGAGAAGCACTTCTCATACCCATTGCAATTTTAGATATTTCATGAATAAAAGGATCCCGAATTTTTTCCATTAATAAAAGGAGTTCTTCAAACTCTTCAGAACCAATTTTCAGCTCACATTGTATGCAGCTACAGGACCAACTCTCAGGCTCTGCACTCTCTTTGGCCCTAAGATGCTCTCGAATTTCCTGGACTGACCGGTAGGAAGGATCATACTGAAATGGGAACTCAGGATCAGGCTGATCAGGCTGAAGCAAAGATTCCTGCTCTTCCCCTTCTGGGCTAAGTACCACGTTCCTGGGTTTGCCCCCAAACATTTCACAGAATAAAGATGCTGCCTCTTTTGGAAATCTAAAGGGGCTTATAGATGGGAAGCCGACCCTACCCCATGGACCAGGCTTGAACTGAACAGTAACCTCCTCCCAACTCTGAGGCCTGCGTGAAGGATCAGGCTCCTGTTCAACCGAACACGTGGACCTGCAAATGGCCCTGAACACGGGGCTAGGATTTGATTCAAAATGGGCCTCATCTCCTGCCCAGAACCAGGACCCCACTATGGCCTCATCTTCATCAGCTAATGTCCTGGACTCACAGTTGCTTCCATTGTCAGTCCTGTTATCTACCTCATCTTCAGCCTCAAACCAAGATCCAACAATGGCCCCTTCCTCATTTTCTGGCTTGGATTCACAGGTGGCCACAGTTCCAGTTTCCTTAGTGGCTTTGTCTCCAGACCAGAACCAGGACTCAATAATCATCTCTTCATCATCCTCTGACTTGGATACACAGCATGGTCCTGCTTCTTCACTGACTTCTTTTCCAGCCCAGAACGAGGACCCAAAAATGGTTTCCTCTTCAGTCTCTGACTCCATCTCCTCTATTGCCTGAGATCCAGCCTCTATACTGGTTTCTTCTTCAGGCCAGAACCAGGACCCAACAGTGATTTCTTCCTTCTCAGTCCCTGGCTTTGGCTCAAAGCCAACTCCTGCCACTGCCTCCAGACTGGCCTCTTCTTCCCAGAACCAGGACCCAATAATGACTTCTTCCTCTTCAGCTTTAGGACTGGATTTGCTGCAAGACCCAGCCTCTCTTCTAATGGTCTCTTCTCTGGCCCCAAACCAGGAACCAACAATACCTTCTTTCTCAGCTACTAGCCTGTCCTCTTCTCTAATCTCAGCAGCTGGCTCTAGTCTGCCCTCTTCTCCAGCCCAGAACCAAGAACCAATAATGTCCCCCTCCTCAGCTTCTGGTCTGGACTCTTCTCTGTCAGTAGCCTCTGAAATGGCTTCATCTTTCCAGAACCAGGAATTGATCATGGTCTCCTCTTCAGTCAGTAACTTGGCCTCTTCTCCAGTTCCATCTATATTACTCTCTTCTGTAGCCCATAACCAGGACCCTATAATGGCCTCTGGCTTTGTGTATTTTCTGGACCAGAACCATGAATTGACAATGTCCTCTTCCTCCTCTGGCCTAGTCTTCCAAATTCCTCCACAGGTAGGATACATACAGGGTTCTTTTTCTGCCCAGAAGCAAGACCTATTATTGGTCTCCTCAGCCCCTGCCATAAATCTGCATCTGACACCAGTCCCATGCTTCATACTGACCTTTTCTTTGGCCCCAAAACATGGTATCATGGCCTTTTCCTTGTCTTCCAGGCTAGACTTGCTGTTGACATCACCCTCCACACAAGCTTCTACTCTGGTCCAAAACCAGGACCCAATAATGGGCTCCTTCTCCTCAGCCCCTTGCATGGTGCCACAGGTAGCTTCAGCCCTACAATCCATATAGGTGTGGTTTTCAGCCCAAAACCAGGACCCGAATATTGTCTCTTCTTCAGCTCCTGGCCTGGCCTCTTCTCCAATCCCAGCCTCTATATCAACTTGTTCTCCAGACCAAAACCAGGGACCAATGACCTCTTCTTCCTCAGACCTTGACCTGGACTCACAGCTGACCCCAACACCAGATTCCACACTGGCCGCATCAGTGACCCAGAACCAAGACCCAAAAATGGTCTCTTCCTCAGCCTCTTGGTTGACCTCTTCACCAGCCCAGAACCAGGAACCAATAATGACCTGTTCATCATCAGCTGCTAGTATACATTCAGAGGTGGCCTCAGCTCCAGTTTTCATACTAGTCTTTTCCCCAGTCCCAAATAAGGAATCACCAATAGGCTCTCCATCAGTCCTTGGTCTGGATTTACTGCTAGCCCCAGTTCCCATACTGGCCTCTTCTTCAGTCCAGAACCAACTCCCAATTATGGACTTATCCTCCACTTGTAGACTGGACTCGATGCTGGCTTCATCTGCCATGCTGGACTCATCTGTAGCCCAGAACCAGGTCCCAATGAGGGCTTCCTCCTCTGACCTGGCTTCTTGCTTGGCCCTGGCTCGGGCCTTGGTTTTAGCCTCTTCCTTTGCCATTGCTCTGGCCCTGGCCTCTTTCTTGATCATGGGCCTTGAAAAGGTATTAGCATTTTCTTCAGGCCAGAAACAGGACTCTCTTTTAATTACATCTATAGACCCAGGCATGAAATCAATGCAAGCTTCTCGTTTGGCCCTATGCCTGGCCCTGTTGTTGGTCTCCTTCCCAGCTCTCATTCTGCACCTGAATTTGGCCTCCTCTCCAGCCCCAAACCAAGATTCCAAATGGTCTTCATGCTCAGACCCAGAACTGGATTCAACATAGACTTCTTTCTTAGCCCTAAACCTGGACCTGCTATTGGGATCTTCCCTGGCCCCAGACCAGGTGTTGGTTTTATCTCTGGCCCAGAACCAGGGTGTCTTTACAGATTCATCCTCAGAACCAGAACTAGATGAAATATAGAGCTCCTGGTTAGTTTGGGACCTAGACATGGTATTAGCCTCTTGATTGGCCATGTGCCTGGATCTGGTACTGTCTTTTACCCTATTCCCAGGATGAAATTTTGCAGTGACCTCATCTCTACTCCAGAACAAGGAACTCACAGAAGATTTGTCTACCCATTTGAAATCAGAATTAGGAGAGACTTCTTGTTTGGATGTAGGCCTAGGACAGCACCAGGACCCCATATTGGTCTCCTCCTTTGACCTAAAGGAAGGTTGGAATCCTGCTTGGTAATGGGCCTTCCTTCCAGGAAAGCTCTCAGTGTCTGTATTAACCAGTTCTCTATCCTCAGACAGGTACTTTGTTTTAGCAACCAACACAGAATCAGTACTGACAAGTGGAGAGGCTATGATATTGGTCTGGGAGTTTCTCTCTGTTTTAGACAATCTTTCAGGACCAAACCTGGGCTGAGCCCACATCTGGGCTTCTTCCTTAAATTGTGAAACAGGTATTGCCTTGGCCTTACTCTTAGGACGTGCCCCACCCACTGCATTTGTCTCAACTTTGGTGCTTGCTCCAGGTATAACCTTGGACTTATCCTTGGGCCTTGCCCCAGGCATTATCAGGGCCTGGGTCCTAACCTTGGGTCTGACAACCAGAGGGACATCATTCTCTATCTCAGCCCCACTTACAACCTCTTCCCCAGGCTTCTTTTCAGGCTTGACATGGGCACCAGACTCAATCTCTGCCCCAGTCATGGTACAAGTTACAAAGAAAGTCCAGTAATATACTCCTCCCCCAGTCTAAACTTCAACCACAGATCTGTCACAGGTTTGTTTCTTCACACTCTGATCTTTAGGTGATTGAGGATATAAGCTTGGAAACAAGAGTTACAGTCAATATCCAGTCCAGTAGTCACTCAGCCTCCTTCCCAAACACAGTCTCAGTCAATAATTCAATAATACAGATAGTGCGTAGAACAGGCACAACCAAGCTTGAGGAAGACAGATATTTCCTGGATGGGTGCAGACCCGTTGAGGGTGGTTGTCAGCAGCAACTGCACCACCAGCAGAGCAGCCACTGGAGGTGGATCTAGGGAGAGAGAATGAAATGGGGCTTTGAGTCTCTTCCAATTGTGTCACCCCATGTGCAGTGAGACTGATGTTGAATGCTAGGTGGGACAGCTGGGCTTTGAGAAAGTCTCTCTGGACCAGCTGCCTGCTACAAAACAGGTCCAACAACGGTGGGAAAGTGTGTTGGCAATGGGAGGGGCCGAGAAGCCCCCAGATTGGACCCTAATCACTCCTGGACCCATGCTGGTCTCCACCACCCCACCCAAAAGTATACCCGCTCTCATACCAACCTTCACTGATGTGGTGCAGTTTCCCCCTCCTTTTCTTGTTCAAGTGGTGTCAAGCCCCACAGCTGACAGAAGGGGGTCCTACAGACAAGTAAACATACAGGAGAGAATGGAGAATGGTAGATAGGCAGGCACTCTGGCCCCTGTGACAAATGTCTCTCTTCCCATTCAAGGGTTCAATGTATCTATCGTTTCCTGAGTCCTGGTCCCTGCTCTCAGGTCTTTTCTGAGTCACAACCCAACCTACACCTATCTCGTGTCTCCTGCAAGAAATAAAAAGGATGCTGACACTGTGCAAATCCAGCAGAGTAGAAGTTGAGTCTGCACCCACTGGGCTCAAAGCCACCTGCCATGCTCTCTTTCTCCAACTGTCCCCTGAACTGACTCCTCACCCTTCTCACCAACCTCCAGGGCTGTGAGCCAGTCTCCTCCTCCTTGCCTTTCTTGCAGAACTGGCCAGCCTTAAAGCAGGCCTATGGACAAACAGATGAAAAAGGAAGACAGTCAGGAAATGAGGGGTGGCAGTAGAGCCCTTGGTAGACAAACCAACACCAAGGATAAGAATCCCCATATTATTGATATCTGTCTTTCAACATTCGGGGTTTCGCAGGTGGAATATTCTCGTTTTGTTTAGGCCCTACTTCAAGGTTCTAGAGATAACAACTCCTTCTCCTGACGTCATACCCTTCTCATTACTTCCTTCTCCAATTCTGAGGATTCACCACTAGGTGCGCCACATCCCCTTGCTCTGCGCAGCATAAAACGGGGGAAGGGCGCCGCATATTCTAGAAAACAGGTTGTGTATTGGTACTTGTCAGTATGTCTCCCTCATCATCCCTACCTCCAAAGCTCACCCTTTCAAGTCCCCAGTTTAGGACTGTGGGGGAGGCAGGCAGCAATGAAAGGTGGGGGAAGCGCCTGGAACACCATTAGAGAGGGGAAGATTAGGAAGTGCTCTTGGATGCCTGACCTGCTCTGGTCGCAGTCCCCGACCCCGATTCGGTTCTCCAGTGTTTGGCGCCCACCCCACATCCCCACACACCTCCAGAAATCCAGGCAATACTCGTGCTCCTCCTTTATCTCAAGCCTCTCCTCTACAGATGCTCACTGTGTCCTGTCAGAAGACGCGAGACCTACCGCGCAGACAGAAGACTTTGACATCAACCTGGAGCCTGTGGGAAGGGACAGCACCCAGGATACGCGGCCCCACAGGCCCCTTTCCCGAATCAGGGCCCGGAGCAGCGAACGCGGCCCACCTCCCGTAGGCTGGGCACAGAGCTGGGACGCCGGCCACGAGGGCCTCCGCAGGCGCCCCCACAATTACCTCCCCGGGCGTCCCCCACAACGGCTGGCGTTTGGCCATTTCTCCCGCAGGAGCCTCCCCCACAGCCCTCTCTAGGTATAGAAACCGTCGAGGGCGGCGCGCGGGCGCCTGCAAAGCTGGCCGGGAAGTGGTCAGCGCAGTTCTCCTCCAGACGATCTGACAGCGCCTCTGGAGCCAGCCCCTCAGCCCTTGGCCCGGCCTGGCCCGCACCAGTCAGGGCCTACCCATAGCAGGGATCTCTGGCACTGCGCACCTCTCTCCGGCGCCCGGCTCCGACCGGATCGTCTACTCCTTGCCAGGCTGTCAGGGTCGGGGGGGGGGGGGGCGCAGGTTGCCAGTCGGTCCACCCTGGCGGACCACCCCCACACCACGGCCCCCCGCCTCACGCACCCCGACTTGCCTTCAGAGGCCCAGAGCCCAGGTCGTCCGCCTCCCCCTCCTCTCTTCAGCTCTCCTCTGGCGGCTCCTCAGCTGGATTCCCACCGCTTTCCCAGCGATCCGAATGGCAAAAACGAGTCCCGCCCCCCACGCCTCTGCACCAAACTGGGCAGGGGCTGCGCAGGATGCGACAAGAACCGCTCGCCACGAGGGTGTCGGGAAGGGGGGCGGAGGGATACGGCGCGAAAGTGCTGGAGGCCCCCCTCACACAACCACCTTAGTTCCAACCCAGAGGTGGGCGGGGCCACGACGAGCCCCAGCCTGGGCCTGCGGGTTGGCACCAGGGTGCCTCAGGAGGCCCCCGCGGACCCTAACGTGGCGACCACCACCACATTTCTGGCGCTGCTATAATATATGGCACGGGCGGGCGGCTGCGGGCCTGGGCAGGGGACAGGATCGCGAGGTCGGGAAGAGCCGCCCTGGAGGGAGCAGCGGATGGATACCAAACCGCTCCTTGGTGTGTCTGCACCCCCGCCCCAACCCCCCTCCTACAAGGACTGCTGGGTGTTTGCCCTCTCCCTCTCCCTAGTCTGCTCACACTCCTTCTTGGATGCTAATGGGAGAGGGGGTGTCAGTACTGCAGTGTGGGAGGGGAGAGGCGATTTCAGGCCAGACAGACCCGGGGCTCTAGGGTGGTCGTCCTGTGCGTTTCTCAGCTTCATGGAGTCACGCAGGGGAGGAAAGTACACCTGCTCTTAAGTGAATTCTGGGGCAGGGGGCTCCCATCAAGCCCTCAACACTGCCCCTCTTCTAAAAGAAGGTAGACCTAGACCTCTGACCCAGGAAACCAACCACTGGTCTGCACCAGACTCATTTCTTTCTGCCACACTGCTTTTTCTCATTTCAAATGGTGGCTCACGTTGGCGTTGCACCGTCCCCACAGTTGCCCCCAAAAGAGGGCCTTTCCCTGTCAGGACCCGCAGGAGGTCATAATAATAGTCCTCTCTCTGATGACACCAGGTAGGGATGGTCCTGGCTCTTCTTTGGTTCCCTGTCAAGTCTTCTCTTGCCATGATACTTGGCACTGTGGAAACGTGGCTGGTATTCGAACCAGCTTGGATCTCAGCCACCTGCCACAACGACCTATTGTTTAAGCAGTCATTCTCAGGAGAGGATCTCACCGTGCACCCCCCTCCCTGAGACAAAGCGACCTGGCTCCTTTTGAATCCTCTTCTTTCACCTCTACATCCGTCCTCTACTCTTGAGCCCCTCCTTTCCCTGCTTCCTGCATGGGACAGAGCAATGTGGTTAAACACCAAGTCGATGTTGTTACTGCTGTCCATTTGAAAACTCATTTAGACGCTACCCTCATTGTGTTTGGCAGGTAACGGTCCCCTAAAGATGTCCATGTCCTGTTCTCCGGAACATGTACCATTTTCTATTACCTGACCAAGGATCATTAAGATTGCTATTCAGCTGAGTTTAAGATTATGCTAGACTGGCCAATGTAATTGAAAGGGTACTTTAGATGTAGAAGGCAGGGACTCCATGTTAGATTGAAGCAGCATGAGAAAGTCTACACTAGTCATTGTTGGCTTTGAAGATGGAAGGAAGCCAAGATCCAAGAAATACAGGCTGTCTCCAGAACCTGGAAAAGACAAACAGATTCTTCCCTAGAAATCCCAGAGGGATAGCTCCTCTGGCAACATCTTTATTTTAGTGTGCTGAAGCCCTTTGCAGATTTCCAACCTCCAGGACTGTAAGATAATAATAAATTGGTATTATTTTAAGCCATTCCATGTATGGTAACTGGTTCCAGGGTAGTAGCCCAAGACCTATCTGGTTTAACTTTTATATAACAAAGTTGTGCATTGTCTTTCAGTTGCCAGGGACCCTCAGATCATGTTACCTGAGCATCACCAGATGAACCAAGCATGCAATCAGAGGGAGAACGTTAGTGTTTGGAATTAGGAGCAGGGCTGAATTAAGAAATGGACACTGCATGGCAGGATCCAGTCAGATCATGCCTCTCAGCATCACCTCATTGTAAGATCAAAAGCCACCAGGATATACCCTTAATACCCTATGTTTACAAAAACCTTTAGGGCCGGGCACGGTGGCTCGCGCCTGTAATCCCAGCACTTTGGGAGGCCGAGATGGACAGATCACGAGGTCAGGAGATCGAGATCACGGTGAAACCCCGTCTCTACCAAAAAATACAAAAAAATTAGCCGGGCGCAGTGGTGGACGCCTGTAGTCCCAGCTACTGGGGAGGCTGAGGCAGAAGAATAGCGTGAACCTGGGAGGCGGAGCTTGCAGTGAGCCCAGATCACGCCACTGCACTCCAGCCTGGGAGACAGAGGGAGGCTTCGTCTCACAAAAAAAAAAAAAAAAAAAAAAAAAAAAAAAGAAAGAAAGAAAGAAAACCTGACCCAGCCCCCATCTCAGGGAGACACTGTTTTGGGAAGTATCCCTAGTGTTCTCATTACTTTGTTACAAGTAATAAATCCCCTTACTAAATCCTTGCTGTGGTCATGGGGTTGATGTCAAATGACTGAACCTACCCACTGTGTTGGTTGGTAACAACAGCAGGAGTAGGAACAGAATACACTCACCATCCTGATGAATTCTATTCCCATTGCCTTTCTTTACCTGTGCTTCAGTCTCTGAAAAATACTTTAGGGCTCATCTCACCAATATAGCCACCAATCCCCTTCAATGTTTTATAAGTATGTCCAAAATCACACTTGTGCAAGCTTCTGTGGTAATTCTGGAGGTACTAGGATCTTTATTCCAAGATATTTACTGACAGATGAATGGTTCTACCAAAAGCTGACAAATTTTACTGTGTGAAACTTTAAAATGTGTGTTGGACAATTTGTTGTCAGTACTCTTAGAAAACATCGTCTTGTATTGGTTAGTATGTATCGAAGTGATAAAGGCCCTACTTTAAGCTTTTCATGTGTTAGCTTTGTATGGGTATGTATCAAATAGATTATTATTTTTAAAACCTTTGAGCAAATAAAAGATTGAAATAAGATATTCTGACTGCTAAGCACTATTTATTTCCTTCTATAATTGATTCCAGTTCAATAAATTCCAACAGTCATCTTTCTACTCCTCAGTGCCTACACTAGCACCTGTGTAACCCTGACTTACCTCTGAAATCTAAATGTCAGAGCCAAATAAACTACAAGCATTAAGTCCATGATACAGATGCAGCTGTGCTCACTCATCATACTCACTGTTTTCTTCCAAATCCCACCCACCACTCTCACGCATGCTCATGAACTTGCACACCAGCCTATCACTCGGCTGTTCGCCTCTTGTCTGTCTCAGTCACCATGGTCACGGACTTGTTTTTGCCTATTTAGTTTTACTTGCCTCTATACCGTCCTTTATGGGCCTCAAGCAAAGCTTCCTTCTGAGACTTCTCTTTTGGCCAAGGCTGAGCCAAACCCTATGTTTTCTTATAATGTATCTCCTTCTATCCCAAAGTTTCAAAGGTTGTACACAGAAATTAAAGTCCCCTGTAGTCAGGAATAACTAGGCTGAGGTGGGTCTGGTGAACTATATGGTGAAATTGGCCCAAGAGATGTCTATTTTCAGTGTAGCCTGAAAATGCTATGGGAAAGATCTCAGCCTGCCTCTACTACCTGAGACAGGGTACATTTGCAGAACTGGTGGGGAGGCCTGACCGAAGAATATTTTCAGGTCATATTTGGGATGGGGTCTACTTCAAGAGAATTAATCTTGAAGAAAAACCAAGTCAGGCACAAGGACCCCAGCCCATGAACAATGCCTTGCCATTAGGGAAGTATAGCTATTCTAATAGCAACACTGAAATTATTATAGAACTCCTATTTGTGCCTGTTCCAACAGAAACCCTCAACTGTATATCTATCATAGCAAAGGCAGGTTTATACATACACAGGAAATAACTGTCTTTTAGTAAACTCTATAACGCTCCAATGTGCAGATCCCATTAATAAAGCATAACCTAAAGAGAGGAAAATATCCTCCCAACATGGATTTAAACTTTTGACTACTACTCAGCTCTGACATCATGATAACCCTGTGTATAGGCGGGGTTAGGAAAATTAGAACAGTTAGAGGACCTTAAGTGCCTGGCAATACAGCTTAGAATGGCAGCAACAACTGGAAGAATCACAGGAAAACCCCAAAAATTCAGACATGGGAAATACTCCTTGAGGATTTTTAGAACTATAGAAGCTGGCAAGGAGAGCTAATTAGCTTTACAGGGAGAAGAAAACCTGAATTTCCACAATGCCAATAAATATTAGAAATTAATGGAATGTCAAATTGCTTTCTATAATAGAAAAAATAATGAGAAATCTACACTACCTTTTGTTGTTGTTTCTAATTAACTAACCATCACTTCCTGCCTCATCATGAGAGGGCCTCATCACAGCCTGCATCTAACCAGCAAATGAGAAAAAGGATAATAGAAGTAGTTCATTTCCTTCTTAAAATCCATGGTGAGGAAATGCTCACATCATTTCCACTCACATTCCATTGATGGGACTTGATATGGTTTGACTGTGTCCCCACCCAAATCTCCACTCGAATTGTACCTCCCAGAATTCCCACGTATTGTAGGAGGGACCCAGCGGGAGGTAATTGAATCATGGGGACCGGTCTCTCCCATGCTGTTCTCATGATAATGAATAAGTCTCACAAAATCTGATGGGTTTATCAGGCGTTTCTATTTGTGCTTTTTCCTTATTTTTATATTGTCACTGCCATGTAAGAAGTGCCTTTTACCTCCTGCCATGATTCTGAGGCCTCCCCAGTCATGTGGAAGTATAAGTCCAATTAAACCTCTTTTTCTTCCCAGTCTCGGGTATGCATCTATCAGCTGCGCGAAAACAAACTAATACAGTAAATTGGTACCAGTAGAGTGGGGTGTTGCTCAAAAAACACCCCAAAATATGAAAGTGACTTTGAAACTGGGTAACAGGAAGAGTCGTTGGAACAGGGCTCAGAAGAAGACAGAAAATGTGGGAAAGTTTGGAACTTTCTAGAGACTTGTTGAATGGCTTTGCCCAAAATGTTGATAGCGATACGGACAATAAAATTCAGGCTGAGGTGGTCTCAGATGGAGATGAGGGACTTGTTGGGAACTGGAGCAAAGGTGACTCTTGTTATGTTTTGGCAAAGAGACTGGCAGCATTTTGCCCCTGCCATAGAGATCTGTGGAACTTTGAACTTCAGAGAGATAATTTAAGGTATCTGGTGGAATAAATTTCTAAGCAGCAAAGCATTCAAGAGGTAACTTGGGTGCTGTTAAAGGCATTCAGTTTTATAAGAGAAGCAGAGCATAAAAGTTTGGAAAGTTTGCAGCCTGACTATGTGATAAGAAATAAAAACCCATTTTCTGGGGAGAAATTCAAGCCGGCTGCAGAAATCTGCATAAGTAGCAAGGAGCCTAATGTTAATCCCCAAGACCAAGGGGAAAATGTCTCCAGGCCATGTCAGAGAACTTCCCGGCAGTCCCTCCAATCACAGGCCCGGAGGCCCAGGAGGAAAAACTGTTCTTGTGGGCTGGGCACAGGGTTCCCATGCTGTATGCAGCCTGGGCACTTGGTGCCCTGTGTCCCAGCTGCTCCAGCTGTGGTCAAAAGGGGCCTACAGCTTGGGCTGTGGCTTCAGAGGGTGGAAGCCCCAAGCCTTGGCAGTTTCCACGTGGTGTTGAGCATTCAGGTGTACAGAAGTCAAGAAGTGAGGTTTGGGAACTTCTGCCTAGATTTCAGAATGTAAGAAATGCCTGGATGCCCAGGTAAAAGTTTGCTACAGGGGCGGGGCCCTTAAGTGCAGAAGGGAAATGTGGAGTCAGAACACTCACACAGAGTCCCTACTTAGGCACCACCTAGCGGAGCTGTGAGAAGACGGCCACCATCCTCCAGACCCCAGAATGGTAGATCCACTGACAGCTTGCACCGTGTACATGGAAAAGCCACAGACAATGCCAACCCATGAAAGCAGCTAGGAGGGAGGCTGTACCCTGCAAAGCCACAGGGCAGAGCTGCCCAAGACTGTGGGAACCCACTTCTTGCATCAGCATGACCTGGATGTGAGACCTAGAGTTGAAGGAGATCATTCTGAAGCTTTAAAATTTGACTGCCCCACTGGATTTCAGACTTGCATGGGCCCTGTAACCCCTTCTTTTTGGCCAATTTCTCCCATTTGGAATGGTTGTATTTACCCCACTACCTGCACCCCCGTTGTATCCAGGAAGAAACTAGACTGGTTTTGACTTTACAAGTTCATAGGCAGAAAGGACTCGCCTTGTCTCACGAGACTTTGGACTGTGGACTTTTGGGTTGATGCTGAAATGAATTAAGACTTTGGGGGATTGTTGGGAAGCCATAATTGGTTTTAAAATGTGAGGACATGAGATTTGGAAGGGCCAGGGGCAGAATGATATGGTTTGGCCTTGTCCCCACCAAAATCCCAACTCAAATAGTATCTCCCAGAATTCCCATGTGTTGTGGTTAGGACCCATGAGGAGGTAATTGAATCAGGAGGGGTAGTCTCTCCTGTGCTATTCTTATGATAGTGAATAAGACTCATGAAATCTTACTGGCTTATCAGGGGTTTCTGATTTTGTTTCTTCCTCATTTTTCTCTTGCTGCCGCCATGTAAGAAGTGCCTTTTACCTCCTGCCATAATTCTGAGGCCTCCCGAGCCATGTGGAACTGTAAGTCCAATTAAACCTCTTTTTGTTCCCAGTTTCGGGTACATCTTTATCAGCAGCATGAAAACAAACTAATACAGGACTCAATCACCATTTATTAAAAATCTTGTCCTTTTTCTACATGTGGTGATGGTAATGAGAGAACTGGATATCCACAGATAAAAGAATAAAGTTGTCTCAGCAAACTAAAAATAGAGGAGAACTTCCTCAACTTGATACAGGGCATTTACCAAAAACCTACAGCTAACATCATACTTAATGGTGAGAAACTTGGTTTATCAGTAAGATCAGGAACGAGGCAGATATTTTCCCTTTCACTACTGCTTTTCTAGGTCATAATGGAAATCCTAGCTAATGCAGTAAAGACAAGAAAAAGAAATTAAAGTTATACTGACTGGAAGAAAGAAAACTGTTTTCATGTGCAGATGAAATGATTGTGTATGTACAAAATACGAAAGAAGTGACAACAACAAAAAAACTTCTGGAACTGATAAGCAATTATGGCAAGGTTGCAGAATACAAGATTAATATATTTTAAAAATGACTTTCCTAAATACAAGCAATGAAAAAGTAGAATTTGTAATTTAAAAACGATAACATTTAGCACCTAAAAGTGAAACACTTAGGTATAAATCTAGCAGAATATGCACAATATCTATAGGAGTGAAACTATGAAACACTGATGAAGGAAATAAAATAACTAAATAAATGCAGAGATATTCCATGTACATGGATAGGAGGATTCAATATTGTCAAGATACTAATTCTTTCAAATTTGATCTAGAAATTCAGTGCAATCCCAACCAAAATTGCAGCAAGTTATTTTGTAGCTACTGACAAACTGATTCTGAAGTTTATATGGAGAGGCAAAAGGCCCATAATAGCTGACACACTATTGGAGAAGAACAAAGTTGACCAACACTACCCAACTTTAAAAATTACTATAAAGCTATAGTAATCAAAACAGTGTGCTATCAACAAAAGGACAGGCAAATAAATGCAACAGAACAGAGAGCCCAGAAATAGACCCATGTAAATATGGCCAACTGATCTTTAACAAAGGAGCAAAGGCAAAACAATAGAGAAAAGAGAGTCTTTTCAATAAATTATGCTGAAACAACTGAACACCCACATGCAAAAAAAAAAATCTAGACACAGACTACACATTTCACAAAAATTAACTCAAAATGGATAACAGAACTAAAAGTAAAATGCAAAATACAGCTCCTAGATGATTACATTTTCTAAAAGTCTAGATTACCTTGTGTATGGTGACAATTCTCTAAATATAATATCAAAGGTATGATTCATGAAATAAGGTATTGGTTAGCTGGACTTCATTAAAAGTAACAACTTCTACTCTGAGAAAGGCACTGTTAAGGTAATGAGAAGATAAGCCACAAACCAGGACAAAATATTTGCAAAAGACATATGTGATAAACAACTGTTATCTATAATATACAAAGAACTCTTAAAACCAAACAATAAGAAAACTAACAACAAGATTAAAAAATGGGCTAAGGACCTTAACAGTAACCTCATCTAAGAAGATATACAGATGGCAAATAAACATATGAAAAGATGCTCCACATTATATGTCATTGGGAAAATGCAAATTAAAACAGTAGTGAGATACCATTATACACTTAATTAAATAGTCAACATGTAGGACACTGACACCACTAAGTGCTGGAAAGGAGGTAGAGCAACAGAAACTTATTTAGTGCTGGTAGGAATGCAACATGATATAGCCACTTCAGAAGATGGCCATGGTTTCTTAGAAAACTAAATATATTCTTAGCAAATAATACAGAAATGGAACTCCTCAGTATTCACGCAAGTGAGCTGAAAATGTATGTCCACACAAAAACTTGCACATGGATGTTTCTAGCAGCTTTATTTATAATTGCCAATAATTGGAAGTAACCAAGATGTCCTCTACTAGATTAATAGATAAACTGCAGTATATCCAGACAATTGAATATCATCCACCACTAAAAATAAATAAGCTATCAAGACATGAAAAGATCTGGATGAAACTTAAACTCATATTACTAAGTAAAAAAAAAAAGCTCTGTAAAAAGGCTACATACTGTTCATCTTGCAGTTCCAGTGGATACAATATTTTTCTTCCTCCCTATTTTGGGGACTTGGTTAGTCTATTCCGGTATCATACCATGGAAGGGAGAAGATTTTATTGCATATAACTTACATGATTATGTAATATGATGAATATTTGGCTGAAATAAAAAATATGAAGCTAGATTCCTTTTCATACTGTATGTAATATTTAATTCCAAATAGATTAAAGACAAAATATAAGAGCTAAAATTATCACACTCTTAGAACAGTGATATGGTTTGGTTGTGTCCCCACCCAAAATCTCATCGTGAATTGTAACCTGTGTAATCCCCATAATCCTCATGTGACAAGGGCAGGACCAGGTGGTGGCAATTAGATCACGAGGGCAGCTTCCCCCAGACTGTTCTCGTGATAATGAGTGAGCCTCACAAGATCTGGTGGTTTTATAAGTGTCTAGCATTTACCCTGCTTGCACTAACTCCGTACTGCCACCCTGTGAAGAAGATGCCTGCTTCTCCTTTGCCTTCTGATATGATTGTAAGTTTCCTGAGGCCTTCTCAGCAGTGTGAAACTGTAAGTCAATTAAATCTCTTTCCTTTATAAATTAACCAGTCTTGGGTGTTTCTTCCTAGCAGTGTGAGAGCGGACTAATTCAAATACATAGGGGTAAACCTTCATGACCTTAGATTTGGCAATGGTTTCTTGGATATAATACCAAAAGCAAGATTAAGAAAAGAAAGAAAAAAACAGATTAAATGGACTTCATCAAAAAATTTCACCCATGGCTAAAACACCAAAATCAACAGCAACAAAAGCCAAAATTGACAAATGGGATCTAATTAAACTAAAGAGCTTCTGCACAGCAAAAGAAACTATCATCAGAGTGAACAGGCAGCCTACAGAACAGGAGAAAATTTTTGCAATCTATCCATCTGAAAAAGGGCTAATATCTAGAACCTACAAAGAACTTAAACAAACTTACAAGAAGAAAAACAACCCCATCAAAAAGTGGGCACAGGATATGAACAGACACTTCTCAAAAGAAGACATTTATGTGGCCAACAAACATAAGAAAGCATATGAAAAAAAAGCTCATCATCACTGGTCATTAGAGATATGCAAATCAAAACCACAATGAGATACCATCTCATGCCAGTTACAACGGCAATCATTAAAAAGTCAGGAAACAACAGATGCTGGAAAGGATGTGGAGAAATAGGAACGCTTTTACACTGCTGGTAGGAGTGTAAATTAGTTCAACCATTGTGGAAGATAGTGTGACGATTCCTCAAGGATCTAGAACTAGAAATACCATTTGACCCAGCAATCCCATTACTGAGTATATACCCAAAGGATTATAAATAATTCTGCTATAAAGACACATGCACATGTATGTTTATTGTGGCACCATTCACAATAGCGAAGACTTGTAACCAACCCAAATGCCCATCAATGATTGACTGGATAAAGAAAATTTGGCACATATACACCATGGAATACTATGCAGCCATAAAAAAGGATGAGTTCATGTCCTTTGCAGGGACATGGATGAAGCTGGAAACCATCATTCTCAGCAAACTAACACAGGAACAGAAAACCAAACACTACATGTTCTCACTCAAGTGGGAGTTGAACAATGGGAACACATGGAAACAGGGAGGGGAATGTCACACACTGGGGCCTGTCGGGGGGTGCAGGGCTAGGGAAGGCATAGCATTAGGAGAAATGCCTAATGTAGATGATGGGTTGATGGGTGCAGCAAACCACCATGGCACGTGTATACCTATGTAACAAAGCTGCATGCTCTGCACATGTATCCCAGAACTTAAAGTATAATAATAATAAAAATAAGAAAATGGAAATTGATTTTTAAAAAAATTTGCAATGTGCATCAAAAGACAACACTAAGAAAATTAACAGAATGGGAGAAAACATTTGCAAATAATTTATCTGATGAGGGTTTAATATTCAGAAAATATAAAGAACTCCTACAACTCAACAGCAAAAAGAGACAACCCAACCTAAAATGGGCAAAAACTTGAATAAATATTTTCCCAAAATGACATAAAAATGGTCAATATGCACGTGAAAGGATTCTCAACATCATTAATCATTAGGGAAATGCAAATCTAAAACAAACTGAAACACTGCTTTACACCTCCTATGATTAGTATAATTTTAAAAAACAGAAAAACAAGCATTGGTGAGAATATGGAGAAACTGGAACCCTACTGGAAATGTATAACCGTGCAGTCATTGTGGAAAAGGTTTGGCAATGCCTCAAAAAGCTAAATAGAATTACCATATGATCTTACCATTCTTCACCTAGATAATATATCCAAGAAAAAAGAAAAGAGGTATTTAAACAAAAACTTGTACTCAAGTGTTCATAATATTAATAGCCCTATTCACAAAAGACAAATGACTTAAATCTATCCAAATATCCATCAAGTGATGAACAGACACACAAAATGTGATACATACACATAATAACATTTTCAGCCAGAAAAAGAATGAAGTTCAGATACATGCTACAACATGAATGAACCTTGAAAACATTATGCAAAGTAAAAGAAACCAGACACAAAAAGACAACTATTGTATTATTTCACTCATTTGATATATCTAGAATAGGCAAATTAATAGAGATAGAAAGTAGAAGTTACCAAGTGCTCCGAGGAAAGGAAAATACTTAATTATTTAAAAGTTTCTATTTAGAATGAGGTATTCATTTCCTTGGGCTGCTGTAACACAAACTGAATGGCTTAAACAACAGACATTTATTTTTGCACAGTTCCATAGGGTAGAAGTCTGAGATAAAGGTGTCTGCAGGCCCACGCTCCCTCTGAAGGCATACGGGAAGGATTTGTTTCAGGCCTTTCTCCTAGCTTCTGGTGGTTTGTTGGCAATCTTTGGTGTTCTTTGACTTCTTTGTATCACTCTGATCTTTTTCTTCATCTTCACTTGGCACTCTCCCTGTGTGCTTGCCTCTGTGTCCAAATTTCCCCTTTTTATAAGGACACTAATCATATTGGATTAGGATTCCAGCCTAATTATCTCATGTTAATTTGAATACTTTTATAAAGATCCTACATCCAAATAAGGTCACATTAATATTAAGGGATAGGATTCCAACATATCTTTTGTAGGGGCACAACTCAAACTATAAGAGGTGATAAAAAGTTTTAGAAGAAGATAGTGGTGACAGATGTACAACAGTGTGAATGTAATTAATGACACTTAAATGTCCACTTAAAATGGTTAAAATGGCAAATTTTGTGTTATATTTTACCCTAATTAACAAAAGATACCACACATTCTCCTCTCTCCTCAAACAATAATCACCTCCTACATATTACTCGCTTTGAGTTGATGACTTTGGTTCTTATTTCATTGAAAAAAATAGCAATTAGAATGTAACTTTTATAAACTCCTATCACTATATCTACTATACCACTTGCATCTATGCACATAAATTCTGCCTTTTCTGCTATTCTATGAATGAATTGTCCAGGCTCTTATCTAAAGCCAGCTTCTCTATTTGCTTACCAGATGATAGCCCATCTGCTCTATTCAAGGTCATTGTTCCGGCAATTTTCTTCTCTCTTCTGTCATAAAAATTTCCCTCTCAATTTCTGTTGTCCAGTTCTACATGAAGCTTGGAAGTCACCACTCTATCCTAACAAGTAAAAAGTTGAACAAACTGAAAAATTAACCATTATTCCTAGATCTGTAAGAGAAGTGAGGTCAGAAGGCAAACCTCTGTCCCAAAAATTGGAAGAGAAAGTCATAGATGGAGAGAATCACAACACACTTTAACAGAAACCTCTTTGGGAACCAGTGCTAGGGTAGGAAAATCTGAACTGTAATTCACAAATTGCTGAAAGCTAGGTGTGTACAAATCTGAGAGTTAAAAATTCCAGGAAGATCCACTAATGGGGGATCCCATGCTTTTGTGACTTCAAGACTAACTGTAAAGCTATAGTAATCAAAGACAGTATGGTACCAGTGAAAGGAAGGACAACAGATAGAGAGCAATGCAACAGAACAGAGAGCCCAGAAATAGATCCATATAAATATAGTCAACTGATCTTTGACAAAGGAGCAAAGGCAATACAATGGAGAAAGGACAGTCTTTCTGATAAATTATGCTGGAACAACTGGACATACACACGCAAAAAAATTAATCTAGATACATACGTTATACCTTTCAAAAATTAACTAAAAATAGATCACAGTCTTAAATATAAAGTATATCTCCTAGAAAATCACATAAGATAAAATCTGGATGACCCTGGTTTGGTGATGACATAGACACACTACTAAAGGCAATGATCCATGAAAAAAGATGCGTGTATGAGGGGTGATGAAGAGAGGTTATTTAATGGGTACAAACATACAGTTAGATAGAAGGAATAAGTTCTAATGTTCAATAGCATAATAGGGTGATTATAGTTAATAACTATATATTATATATGTCAAAAAAGCTAGAAAAGAGAACTTGAAATGTTTCCAATGCATAGAAATGACAAATACTAGAGGCGATGGATACCCTAAATACCTTGACTTGATAATTACACATTCTATCCATGTAACAAAACATTACATGTACCCCATAATATGTAAAAATACTATGTATTACTAAAAAACATAAAAAGCAAGGTTTTTTAAAATAAAGAATTAATAAGCTGTACTTCATTACAATTAAACATTTCTGGTCTGCAAAACATGCTGTCAAGAGGCTGAGGCCACAGACTGGAGAAAATGCTTACAAAAGACATATCTGGTGAAAGTATTGTTAACCAAAATATACAAAGAACTCTTAAAATCAACAATAAGAAAACAAACACCACAATTTAAAAACAGGCCAGCTATCTTAACAGATATACCTTAACAGATATATCCTCACCTAAGAAGATATAGAGATGGCATATGAACATATGAAAAGACATTCCACATCATATATCATTAGGTAAATGCTAATTATAAAAACAATGAGATACCAATACACAACTATTAGGATGGCCAAAATCCAAACACTTACAGTGCCAAATACTGGTGAGGATATGAGGCAACAGGAAGTGTCATTCATTGCTGGTGGAATACAAAATTGTAGAGCTAATTTGGAGGGCAATTTAGCAGTTTCTTACAAAACTAAATGTACTTAGCATACAATTCAGTAATTGCTCTCCTTGGTATTTACCCAGATAAACTGAAAACACATCCACACCAAAACCTGCACGTTGATGTGTTTAGCAGCTTTATTCATAATTGTCAAACATGGAGACATCAAAGATGTCCTTCAGTAGGTGAATGGATAAATACACTGCGGTACATCCAGACAATGGAATATTATGCAGCACTCAAAAGAAATGAGCAACCAAGCCGTGAAAACACATGGAAGAAATTTTAATGCATATTAGTAAGTGAAATAAACCAGTCTAAAAAGGCTACATACTGTTTTATTCCAACTATATGATGTAAAATCAAAACTATGGAAAGAGTAAAAGGATCAGTGGTTGCCAAGGTTAGGGGGGAGGGAGGAATGAATAAGCTGAGCACAGAGGATTTTTGGGCTAGTGAAAATACTCTGTATTATAATATAATGATAGATACATGACATTATATATTTTTCCAAATCCATAGAACATACAACACCAAGAGCGAACCCTAATGTGAACAGTGGAGTTTGGGTGATAATGATGTGTCAATGTAGGTTCATCAATTTTAGCACATGGAGTCACTGTTGTGGAGAATGTTGGCAATGGGTGAGACTATGCATGGTTGGGGGCAGGAAATACATGGGATAACTTTGTTCTTTCCTCTCACTTTTTTATTGTGAACCTTAAACTGCTCTTTAAAAAATAGTCTACACAAATTTTCCTCTCTCCTGGAATATTCTCATCAGCATGAAAACATGCTGTACTATTCCCTATCTTGAAAAACAAAATTCTCCCTGTACCTATATCATTCCAGAGCTAATGCCCCAATTCTCTGATATGTTTTGCTGTAGAACCCCTCAAAATAGTTGTCAATTGTTACCAGACACTGTCTCCTCTTTTTCCCTTCAAACCACTCCAGTCTTTTATCCTACAATCCAATGAAGTTGGATTCATTGGATTCATTTTATCCTACAATCCAGTGAAGTTGAATGCTCCACTGAAACTGCTTTCCTCAAGATTTCCAATGATCTCCATGTTGCCAAATCCAATACTCAATCCTCAATCCTCTTGTGGATCTATCATGGTAGTGAGCATATAATTTATCATCCAAATCAGGGCACTTCTAAGAGTAAAAAAGAGTCTTATTAACAATTATTCCTGTACAACAGGCATAAACCAGGACTGTCCTGGGAAACTAAAGGATATTTGGTCATTTGGCTACCAGTAGTGTTAGACAGGGTTGATCACTCCCTCCTCTGTGAAACATCTTCTTGACTTGGCTTCCAACATACTATATGTTCCTGGTTTTTCTCCTACCTTACTGGCTACTCCTTGACTGCACCTTATTAACCTTTGCTTTTGATGATTTATTATAATCTCCTGTATCTCAACTTTGAAATGCTGCAAAGCCTAATCTTTTTTTAACTTTTAGGTTTGGGGGCACATGTGAAGATTTGTTATGTTACATAGGTAAACTCATGTCAGGGGAATTTGTTGTACAGATTATTTCATCACCCAGGTATTAAGCCCAGTACCTATTAATTACTTTTCCTGATCCTCTCTCTCCTCCCACCCTCAATTCTCAAGTAGACCCCAGTGTCTGTTGTTTCCTTCTTTGTGTTCATAAGTTCTTATCATTTAGCTCCCATTTATAAGTGAGAACATGCAGTATTTGGTTTTCTGTCCTTGTATGAGTATGCTAAGGATGATAGCCTCCAGTTCCATCCATGTTCCTATGAAAGACATGATCTAATTCTTTTAGTGGCCGCATAGTTTTCCATTGTGTATATGTACCACATTTTCTTTATCCGGTCTCTCATTGATGGGCATTTAGGTTGATTCCATGTCTTTGCCACTGTGAATAGTGCTGCAATGAACATTCACATCCATGTGACTTCACAGTAGAATGATTTATACTCTTCTGGGTATATACCCAGTGATGGGACTGCTGGGTCAAATGGTAGTTCTGCTTTTTTTTTTGAGGAATTGCCATACTGCTTTCCACAATGGATCCACAAACAGTGTATAAATGTTCCTTTTCTTCCACAATCTTGCCAGCATGTTATTTTTTGACTTTTTAATAAGAGCCATTCTGACTGGCGTGAGATTGTATCTCATTGTGGTTTTGATTTGCATTTCTCTAATAATCAGTGATACTAATCCTTTTTTCATATGCTTGTTGGTCGCATGTATGTCTTCTTTTAAAAACTGTCTGTTCAAGTCTTTTGCCCAATTTTGAATAGGGTTTTTTCCTCTTGTAAATTCGTTTAAGTTCCTCATAGATACTAGATATTAGACCTTTGTCAGATGAACACTTTGCAAATATTTTCTCCCATTCTGTAGTTTGTCTGTTTACTCCATTGACAGTTACTTTCTCTGTGCAGAAGCTCTTAAGTTTAATTAAATTCCACTTGTCAATTTTTGCTTTTGCTGCAATTGCTTTTGACCTCTTCATCATGAAATCTTTGCCTGTTCCTATGTCCAGATTGGTATTACCTAGGTTGTCTTCCGGGTTTTTATAGTTTTGAGTTTTACATTTAAGTCTTCTATCCATCTTGAGTTGATTTTTGTATACGATGTAAGGGGTCCAGCTTAAATTTTCTGCATATGGCTAGCCAGTTATCCCACCACCATTTATTGACTAGGGAGTCTTTTCCCCATTGCTTGTTTTTGTCAGGTTTGTCGAAAATCAGATGGCCGTAGGTGTACAGTCTTATTTCTGGGCTCTCTACTTTGTTCCATTGGTCTATGTGTCTGTTCTTGTACCAGTACCGTGCTGTTTTGGTTACTGTAGCCTGTATAGTTTGAAGTCAGGTAGTGTGATGCCTCCAGCTTTATTCGTCTTGCTTAGGGTTGCCTTTGCTATTCGGTCTCTTCTTTGGTTTCACATGAATTTTAAAATAGTTCTTTTCTAGTTCTGCAAAACATGCCGTTGGTAGTTTCATAGGAATAACACTGAATCTGTAAATTGCCTTGGGCAGAATAGCCATTTTAATGATATTGACTCTTCCTATCCATGAGCATGGAATGTTTTTCCATTTGTTTGTGTCATCTCTGATTTCTTTGAGCAGTGTTCTCATTGCAGAGATCTTTCACTTCCCTGGTTAGCTATATTCTTACATATTTTGTTCTTTTTGTGGCAATTCTAAATGAGATTGCCTTCCTGATTTGGCTCTCGGTTTGGCTGTTGTTGCTATATAGGAATGCTAGTGATTTTTGTACATTGATTTTGTATCCTGAAATTTGCTGAAGTTGTTTATTAGCTAAAGGAAATTTGGGGCCAAGACTATGGGGTTTTCTAGATATAGAATCATGTCGTCTGCAAAAAGAGATAGTTTGACTTTCTCTCTTCCTATTTTGGATGCCCTTTTGTTCTGTCTCTTGCCTGATTGCTCTGGATAGGACTTCTAACACTATGTTGAATTGGAGTGGTGAGAGAGGGCATCCTTGCCAAAGCTCAATCTTTGGACTTCCTCTCTTACTACTCACACTATCTACATCTCTTAGTCATCTCATCCAGCCTCTTGGCTTTACATACCACCTATACCTTCATGTTTCTCAAATTTCTACCTCCAGTCTGGACCTATCTCCAAAGTCCCAAACTTATATCTTCAACTGCTTACTTTCCATCTCTACATGGATGTCTAAAAGGCATCTGAAATGCAGTAAGTGATATCTTTATTCACTGAGCTGCTCAGCATGAGAATCGATTCCTCTTTTTCTCTTACTCTATATTTGATTTATCTACAACATCCATTGAATCTACCCACTAAATATATTTCAAAGATGGACACTTACCACTATTTCCACAGCTGAGATCTTATTCCAAATCATTATCATCTGTTACCTGGACCACTGCAATTGTTTTATAGGTACTAATTATCCTTCTTGCCTCAATTCTTGTTTCTCTAGAGTCCATTCTCTACACAGTAGGCAGGATTACTATTTAAAAATATAAGTCATGGCCAGGCACGGTGGCTCACACCTGTAATCCCAGCACTTTGAGAAGCTGAGGCAGGTGGATCACTTGAGGCTAGCAGTTTGAGACCAACCTGGGAGACACAGTGAGACCTCGTCTCTATTAAAAACACAAACATTAGCTGTGTGTGGTAGTGCATGCCTGTAGTCCCAGTTACTTGGGAGGCTGAGGCACGAGAATTGCCTGAACCTGGGAGGCAGAGGTTGCACTCAGCTGTGACCATATATATATATATATCTAGATATATATCTAGATATATATATATCTAGATATATATCTAGATATATATCTAGATATATCTAGATATATATCTAGATATATATATATCTAGATATATATCTCACAGCTCTCCAGCTCCCCTTGTCAAAACCTTCTAGTGGCTTTCTGTAAGACTTAGAATCCAAACTTCTTTCCATGGCCTACAATATCTTACATGATCTGGCCCCTGGCTACCATTTTAAAATCGTCTCTGATCATTCTCCCCTTGCTTCCTCCATTTTAGCCACACTAGCCTTCTTGCTGTTTTTTGAGCAAGTCAAACACATTCCTACCTAAGGACCACTGCATTTGTTGTTCCCAAAACCTAGAATATTTATCTGTTAGATAACCTCATGACTTGCTCCATCACTTCATTCAGCTATTTGCTCAGAATGAACTTCTCTGACTATCCCATCTAAAATAGTATCCCTCCTTCCAACACCCTCATACCCTGTTTTATTTTTCTCTGTAGCATTCACAACTACTTAAAATTACATATTTATATATTTAATTTCTTATTATCTGTTTCCCTCATCCCTAAATGTAAGCTCCATGAGGATGATGTTTTGTTTTATTCTATGTTGTATTCCTAGAACCTAGAAACAGTGCTTGGGACAAAACAGATTGTTCAATTTGTTGAAAATATAAAGACCCCTGGAACACACAGTTTTTTGTTGATTATATAAATCATATCAGTTTACACTATACTTTAAAATCTGGGAAAAGACATTATGCTTTTATAAGCATCTATCACTGATCAATCAAACAAAGAAGCACCCCCATAAAAATATTTAGAAAAATTATTTTGTTGGAGACAATATTTTCGGCTGGCAAGTGTCTCACCCAGTAGGTTTTTTAAAGTTTTAATTCAAATTGGTTTACAGCTACCTTCCCACTCTTCCCTAAATTACTGACTATAATTTAATTAAAATAGGAATGAGGCGAGAAAGAGAGAGGTGGAGATTTTTGTTGTAGTAAGTTCAGTTCATTCTAGGTTTACTTTGAATGCACATTTCAAATTTAATTTTGGTTTTGTTTGTTTTTATTTTGGTAATTCACAAAAATTGTATACATTTATCATATACAACATGTTGTTTTGAAATACGTATGCATGATGGAACAAATTTAGCTAATTAACATAGTCATCACCTCACATACCATTTTTTGTGAGAAGATTCGAAATGTACTCTCTCAACAATTTTGAAATATGCAATTCATAATTAACTATAATTGTAATACTGTGCAATAGATGTCAAAAACTTACTCCTCCTGTCAATCTGAAACTTTGTACCCTTTGAACAACACATCCCCATTCCTGTTTTCACTCCCATCCTCTGGTAACCACCATTCTACTTCCTACTGCTATGAGTTCAACTTTTTCAGATACTATATATAAGTGAGATCATGGAGTATTTGTCTTTCTGTGCCTGGCTATTTTCACCAAACATAATGTCTTCCAAGTTAATCCATATTGTCACAAGTGACAGAATTTCCTTCTTTTAAAGGCTAAGTGGTATTCCATTGTGTATACATACCATAATTTCATTATCCATTCATCTGCTGATGGACACTTAGGATGATTCCACATTGTGGCTATTGAGGAAAATACTGCAATGAATACAGAGTACAGATATATATACAGTACATACTGATTTCAGTTGTTCTGTACATATACCAACAAGTGGAATTGCTGGATCACATGGTAGTTCTATACTTAGTTTTTTTTAGGAATCTCCAGTTTTCCAATAACGGCTGTACTAGTTTACATTTCTAGAGTATACAACAGTTCTCTTTTCTCCACATCCTCATCGACACTTGTTATCTTTCATCTTTTCAATAATAGCCATTCTAACAGTTTTGAGTGATATTGCACTGTGATTTTAACTTGCATTTCCCTGATGATTAGTGATGTACAGCATTTTTTCAGATATCTGTTGGCCATTTGTATGTCTTCTTTTGAGAAATGTCTATTCAAGTCCTTTGCCATTTTAAAAATCAGGTTATTGTTTTCTTGCTATTGAGTTGAGCTCCTTATGTATTTTTGCTATTACCCCTTATCAAATACATGGTTTGCAAATATTCTCTCCCATTCTGTAGATTGTCTCTTCACTCTGTTAATTGTTTCCTTAGCTGTGCAGAAGCTTTTTAGTTTGAAGTAATCCCACTTGTTTATTTTTGCTTTTGTTCCCAGTGCTTTTGGGTTCATAACCAAAAAATAAATGCCCAGACCTACGTCATGGAGTTTTCCTCTTATTTTTCGTTCTAGTAGTTTTACAGTGTCAAGTCTAATGTTTAAGTCTTTAATCCATTTTGAGTTGATTTTTATATATGTTGTAAGATAAGGGTCTAATTTCATTCTCCTACATGTGGATATCCAGTCTTCCCAACACTATTTATTAAAAAGATTGTTCTTCCCTCATTGTGTATTATTGGAACCTTTGTCAAAAATCAACAAAGTATAAATGTGTAAATTTATTTCTGGGTACTCTCTATATTTAATTTTCTATTTTGCCTTCTAAAGCAGGTAGTAAGCTAATACACACACTGCCACACTGGAAGTGAACATAATACTGGAAAAGTGCTCTAGCTTTGATAGGATTTATAAAGTGTGAAAGTCTAAAGAAACTTCTATGAAACTCTATACCTTTACCATAAACACAAGGCTTCCTTTTTTTTCAATCTGATGTAAAATGCCAAACAAATACATAAACGTTTGAGGATGTTTGTTAGTGCTGCCACAACAAAATACCATGGGCTGGGTGACTTAAATGACATAAATTTATTTTCCCATAGTTTTGGAGACTGGAAATCCAAGATCAAGATTTTGGCAGGTTTAATTTGTCCTGAAGCCTCCTTTCCCTGGTTCACAAATGACTACCATCTTGCTGTGTCCTCACAGGTGTTTCCTCTGTGCATGTGCACCTCCGGTATTTCTCTGTGTGTCCAAATTTCCAGTTCTTACAAAGACAACAATCAGACTGAATTAGAACCCACCCTAATGGTGTCATTTTAACTTAATTGCCCCTTTAAAGGCCCTATCTCCAAACATAGTCACATTCGGAAGTACTTGAGATTAGTGCTTAAACATGAGAATTTTGGGGTGGACAGGATTCAGCCCATAACAGAAGATTAACATGGTAAAGAGAGTATTCAAATGAACTCCTATCATATTTATAGGAACTCTGCCATAAGACAGGTTACCAAGTTATTTTTTAATTCACTTGTTAGGTAAAATTTACAGAACTGTCAAATTTCACAACTCCCTTTTGGTAAGGAAATCTGGAGTGTTTGACACTCACCAATTTTCCCCTTATTATGATATACCCATGTGAATTCATAGATGGTAAAATGCCAATAACTAGAAGCAAGTGTGTTAAAGATATCTATGTAATGCCCAAAACTCAATGAATAGCCTATTTTACCACATTTATTTACCTATCTATAACTTGCTTGATTCTGTGACCACTGCCTTTACTGTAAGTTGTATAATAGACTAAATAATGTATCCCTCTCCCCAATATTCCATTTTCTAATCCATGGAACATGCCAATATGTTACCTTACATGGCAAAAAGGGACTAGGCTCATATAATTAAGCTAAGGATCTTGAGATAGGAAGGCTATCCTCGATTATGCAATTAGTCCTAATATAAGCAGAGTCGTTAAAAGAGGGAGGCAAGAAGGTCAAAGACAAAAAGAGATGGGACAATAAAATTAAAGGCTGAAATGATGTGAGAAAGAGATTATAAGTCAAGGAACACAGGCAGAAGCTGAAAAAAGGCAAGAAAACGGATTCTCCTCTCACAGCCTCCAGAAGGAACCAGCCCTGCCAACACCTTCACTTTAGCCCGGCAAGACTAAATTTGAACTTCTGGCATCTAGAATAGTAACATAATAAATACATGCTGTTTTAAGCAATCAAATGTATGGTAATTTGTTACAACAACAGGAAAACAGGAAAAGCAGCCTGATTTTTAGGAGTAGGAAGGTATACTAGAACTCTTCTTTAGGGAATTACTTGGGAAATTGCTGGGTATATTGATACTGAGCATATCACAAATTCAGTCCATACTCAGTCAGCCCTAAACTCGCTGCTGTGTGTCCCAAATCCTAAGGCTATAAGACAACAGCTGGTAAGATCCTGTTGAAGAACAAGGAGATTATTTCAAATTTAGAGAACAGTACCAAGGCCAATTTTCAAGGCTTAGATACCTTAAGCTTGTTTATTGCTCAGAAAGGAAAGGTGAACTCATAAGTATTATTTTGTGATAAAACTGGCATACAGAAACAAAATGGGTAGAAAAAAAACTCAACAAGCTTTCTACAAATATACTGACTGCTTAAATATGTTCCCTAATGTCTACCGAGTCCTTTGGAAAGTAGCAATAGCCCCCTCTTTTCCTGTGTCCTTCCTAGACCCTTTATTCTAGGAAAATGCTATTTGTAATTTTTAAGTAGGTATGGGAAAATAAATATATTATTACCAGTGTTTTGTAAGAGATGTTATAACTGCTAGTATTCTTTGTACAGCAAACTATAATATCATTTCCCAAACATCTAATTAACAGAATTTCTCCCCGCGAGGATTAATAATGATGAATTATTTCCAACTAACATATATGGTGGTTGCAAACCATTGATACACAGAGTCTATGAAAGTAGTAAAATTTTAAGTCTCTACCTTGTGTTTATCACCGGAATTTCAGCTTCTACAAAATATGGATAGCTTATTTTACCACATTTATTTACCCATATATAACTTGCTTGATTCTATGACTACTACCTTTACTGTAAGTAGTACAGTAGACTAAATAATGTATCAGCCCCCACAACATGTCAATTTTTTAATCCCTGGAATCTGTCAATATGTTACCTTACATGGCAAAAGGGGACTTTGCTTATGAAATTACATCATTCACAATGTAACCTGCTAAATTTAAAAAAGCCTCACAATCAAACTGAACAGAGGTTATACAGTTCTTGCTTAAAACTTTAAGGACAAGTGTAATCACTATCAAAATTACAAAGCCCCGTTTTGCAGAAATGGAAAAGCAGATATTAAAATTCATATGGAATTGCAAGGGCCTTCAAATAGCCAAAACAATCTTGAAAAAAAAAAGTTGGAGAACTCACAATTCCCAATTTTAAAGCATACTACAAAGCTACAATAAACAAAACAGGGAGGTACAGACATAAGGACAGATATGTAGATTAATAGAATGGAAGTGACTGGCCAGAAATAAACACATCTATGGACAACTGAAGTTCAACAATGGTGCCGAGATCATAAAATGTGAAAGAATATCTTCAAAAAATATGGCTGGAACAACTAGCAAGCTACATGCCAAAGAATGAACTTGGACTCCTACCTCATGCCATATATAAAAATTAACTCCAAATATATGAAAGGCATAAATATAAGAGCTAAAATTATATTGGGCAGTGCTTCTGTTGTACCTTTCATTGATAAGGAATACAAAGAAAGAAAGCTGTTCTCAAACTTGTTTTTTCTAAGGATGACATTATGGCTCCTACATGGCACTATGGTTAAGGAACTTATAAGTAAGATTACCTCTAACAAGACATGTTCAGTAGCATAAATGAAAACTCAAAAAATCAATAAAACAGAGACTTCTGATTTCTAGTCTGAAATGTAAAGTGATTGGAAGTCATTACTCTCATTGTTAGTGTAAGAAAAAAGCTGAACAAACTGAAAATTAACAGCTCTTCTTAGATCCACCAGAGAACTGAGGTCACAGGACAAGCCACTGCCCCCAAAATAGAGAAAAAATGTGGTTCCTGAAAACCACAGCTTACTGAGATCAGAATCTCAGGAGCAGAAGCCCACTGCTAGACCCAGTAGTGGAAGGCTCAATGTGGACTAGCTTTACAGTTAAAACCTCTGGGGGTTCCTCTCAGAGAGGCTCCGAAATCCTTGCGAGTTTTGTCTCCAGGAGCCCCGACAGGTTCTCAATATAAAGACTGGTAAAAAAATGATAATAAAAATTAAAATAAATAAAATCTTCTCATGTTTCTAGTAAGAAGACAGGGGCTGGCAGTGGGGGCGGGGGTGAGGGGGGAGTAACTATTTGAAATATGCCCAGAGTATTCTGTTCTCCTTAACAATTCCTGCTTCCCTAAAGGGAAACTATTTTACCAGCACCCAACTGAATTGGGTTTTATCAATGCCTATCCGACTGTAAATAAGGGAAATACCCAGCTCCAGTACCCATTAGCCTGATGCAGGGTAAGGAAAATAACCAATTCAGCCCCCTCTAGGATTCCTGAAACACCTAGTGGGAAGAAAAAACTGAGAAAAACTTGTGAAGGTCACAGCACAGGGTCACTAAAAGACTAAGACCTAATCACAAGATAATAGAATATATCCCCCTTGTACCCACTGCTTACCACTACATCAGTCAGGCTAATGTCTAATAACAGGGAATTACAGCTGGAACAACCGTTAAGTATCAGACCCTATATAAAAAGTAATCTCCCAGGAACCCAAAGACAAAAGAATAGGAAAAAGCAGGGATAGCATAAGAAATTTTAGAGTTTGACATCTATAGCTACAATAAATATTGAATATAGCCTGATTCTTAGACGATAAACATAAAGCCTCACACTTAAGGCCTATTTTTCTGAGTTCTGCTGCCTAATATATCATGTCTAGCTTTGAACAAAAAGCTAGAAGGCATGTTAAATCGCAAAATACAGTCTCAAGAGTCAAAGTAAGCATCAGAACCTGACTCAGATACGGCGAAATTTTTGGAACTATCAGACTAGTATGATAAGGGCTCTAGTGGAAAAAAAAAAAAAAAAAAGGACAACATTTAAGAACAAATAAGTAATATGAACAGAGAGGTCTGAAAACCCTATGAAGAATGAGGGGGAAGGACAAGATGGTTGACTAGAAGTAGCTAGTGTATGCCACACTCACAAAGAGAAGAAACAGTAGCAATTAAACACTACATCTTCAACGGAAACATGCAGGTGAATATATTGGAATTAATCAAGGAAACAACCCACGAAGAATAGAGAGGAGTAAGACAGGACCTCTGTCCATCTGGGAGGTTCCCCCTCCATGGGAAATGGTGAGTGAGTGAGAAACCTTAGGAATCCACACTTCTTCCACGGATCATTGGAACTCTAGGATCAGGAGACCCTCCTGTGAGCCCACTCCACCAGGGCCTTTGGACTGACACACAGAGCTATGAGGAGACTGGGCAGAGCCACACTCACATACATGCAGAGTCCCAGGAGCCTTGAATCCCCAGGCATCCTGGCATTAGCAGCTGCAGCTCTGGTAAAGGGGGAGGTAAGCCAGGCACGGTGGCTCATGCCTGTAATCCCAGCACTTTGGGAAGCCGAGGCGGGTGGATCACGAGGTCAGGAGATCAAGACCATCCTGGCTAACATGGTGAAACCCCGTCTCTACTAAAAATACAAAAAATTAGCCTGGCGTGGTGGCGGGCGCCTGTAGTCCCAGCTACTCGGGAGGCTGAGGCAGAAGAATGGCATGAACTCGGGAGGTGGAGCTTGCAGTGAGCTGAGACTGCACCACTGCACTCCAGCCTAGGGGAACAGAGCTAGACTCTGTCTCAAAAAAAAAAAAAAAGTTGGGGGAGGTAAGGCTCTCTTATACACCTCGAAGAAAGGTGCTGAATCCAGGGCACTGAACAATGAAGGTCTGCAAGCCTCACAGGCTAAGACACCCTGGTCTGGGACTTTAGTCACCCCCTACTAGGGCTCTTGGGCCTGTAACAGCTCCTCACCTCCCAGGGATAGAGCTGCCAGAGGGAGGGGTGGGCTGCCATCTTTGCAATCTCGCAGCCTTCAGGCTCTGGAGAGTCCCAGGCAACTAGGGTGTGGCACAGACTCCCAGCACAGTGTGGCCGCCCTACAAAAAGCAGTCATACTGTTTTCTATGTGGGTCTCCAATCTCGTTTCTTCCCACTGGGCAGGACCTCCCAACCTGGGACTTCAGCCACCCCCTCGCTGGGGTTCTCATGCTGGTGGCAGCTCTGCAGATTCCTGGGACAGAGCTCAAAGAAGGAGGAGCAAGCCAACACCTTTGCTCTCTTGCAGCCCTTGCCTTTGCTACCTTCAAGCTCTCACGAGTCCACAGTAACTAGGGACTGGTGCAGACCCTCAGCACAGTGCAGCTACCCCATGGAAAAGTGGCCACATTGTTCCCCATGCAGGTATCTGTCCTCACTTCTCACTGGGCAAGGCCTCCCAACCTGGGACTCCAGCAGAACTACCCTGCACCCACCTGAACACTTCAATTAGAGATGGCTCAGCATTTCTCCAAGTAGGAAATCCCAGAGTCAATTCAAAACGCTTCCACCACTGCAGCTGCAGCGGTACTGCCCTAACTATCCTTAGACTGGGGAAGGAACAAAGGGCCTAGTTATTGTGTTGGCACCTCCAGCACACTGCAGCCACCATATGGAAGGGAGTCCAGTTCCTCTTCCTTGGGCGTCTTCATCCCCCTCTCTTCACCAGGCAGGGCCCCAGGCTCACAACTCCAGAACAGTTGCCCTACTCACTGCTGATCATACCCACTGGTAGTGGCTCTGAGTTTTCCTTGGAAGAGGTTCCTGGAGGCAACCAAGAGCCCCTCTGCCACTGCCACAGTAGCAGTTCTGCCCCTGCTACCCTTAGTCGGGGAAAGAAACAAAGAACTTGAGGGCTTCACGCAAGCTTACAGCACACCACAGTCACCACATGGAGAGGAGCCCAGTCTCTCCTCCCTGTGAGCCCGCAATACCCTGCTCCCCTGCAAATAGAGCCCCTACCTCAGGACAGCAGTGCAGCTGATCTAGCCCCTGGCTGAACACTCCCAGTAGCAGCAGTTCTGTGTTTCTTGGAGGTAGAACTCCTAGGGGCAACCAAAAGCCCCTCTGCCACTGCCTCTGCAGTGGAACTCCTCTTACTGCCCTTAAACTGGGGAAGGAGTAAAGACCCTGAGTACTTTATCCACACCTCCAGCAAGCTGCAGTTGCTTTAAAGAGAGGAGGCCAGTCTGTCTCCCACAGGTCCCACCCACCCCTCTTGCTCATCATCAGGCAGGGCCCCTCCAGGTTGGGCCCACGTAAGTACAGCCTCCCCATCCCGGGCCAATCACATTGATTGATCACGGCTCTACATGTCTCTGGGGTAGCACCCCAGGAGACAAGTGAAAGACCCTAGGCCACAACCACAGCTAAGGTCCCTCCTTCTGCCGTCTCCAAACTGGGGAGGGAACGTGAAACCTGAGATCACCCCAGAGCCACAGTGTACAGCTTGGGAGTGCCAAGTTGAGATCTGCAGCCAGCACTCAAGTGGGAGAGGAGCCAATATTTTCAGAGCACTGAGAGGGACACAGCTGCAACCATAGAGAAATACATAGGAGCCACATGACTAAGCAAGAGCCTACCTACTGACCATTATGCATAAGTGCCACATACTAGATCATACCCCAAAACTTCAACACCAAAAATACTTTGTGAACCTAGTCCCCTGCGAAACCAAAGACAAGAATTCAGTTACAAATAAAGTCCTTGCATAAAGCCACAGCCCTCTGAAAACATCCAGAAAAGAAGTCTACTGACTGTACTCAATTTACACCACAGTTAAAGGAACACCCACACCCACAGATGAGAAAAAAAACAGTGCAAGAACTCTGGTAACTCAAAAGGCCAAAGTGTCCTCTTTCCTCCAAATGACTGCCCACACTAGTTCTCCAGCAAGGGTTCTTAACTGAGAGAGAGCTGAAAAAACAGAAATAGAATTCAGAATATGAATAGGAATGAAGAACATCAAGATTTAGGATAACACTGAACCCAATCCAAGGAAGCAAAGCATCACAAGAAAGGATATACAAGTGCTTATAGACTAAATAGTCAGTATAAAAATGAACCAAACTGACCTGATAAGAGCTGAGAAACACACTACAAGAATTTCATAATGCAGTCAAATCACAAGTATTAACAGCAGACTAGAACAAGGTGAGGAAAGAATCTCAGAGCTTGAAGACTGGCTCCCCGAAATAAGACAGTCAAACAAAAATAAAGACAAAAGAATTGAAAGAAAAACATAAAATCTACAAGAAATACAAGATTATGTAAAGAGACCAAATCTAGGGAGACCACTGACATCCCTGGAAGAGATGGGGAAAAAGCAAGCAACCTGGAAAACATATTTCAGCATATCATCCATGAAAACTTCCCCAAACTCGCTAAAGAGACTAGTATTCAAATTCAGGAAATGCAGAGAACCCTTGCAAGATTCTACACAAGAAGATCATCCCCAAGACAGATAATCATCAGATTCTCCAAGATTGAAATGAAATAAAAAATGTTAAAGGCAGCTAGTGAGAAAGAGCAGGTCACCTAAAAAGGGAACCACATCAGGCTAAGAGTAAACCTCTTAACAGAAACCCTTCATACCAGAAGAGATTGAGAACTATATTCAACATTCTCAAAGAAAAGAAATTCCAACCCAGAATTTTATATCTGGCCAAAGTAAGCTTACTAGGTGAAGGAGAAATAAGATCCTTTTCAGACAAGTAAGGGCTGAGAGAATTCATTACCACCAGACCTGCCTTACAAGAGCTCCTGAAGAAAGCACTAACTATGAAAATGAAAGGCCATTACCAGCCACTGCAAAAATACTTTTAAGTACACAGACCAGTGACACTATAAAGCAATCACACAAACAAGTCTGCGTAATAACCAGCTAACATCATGATGATAGGATTAAATCCACACATATCAATATTAAACTTGAATGTAAACAGGCTAAATGCCCTCAATTAAAAGGCACAGAGTTGCAAGTTGGATAAAGAAGCAAGACCCAATGGTATGCTGACTTCAAAAGACCCATCTCACATGTAATGACATGCATAAGCTCAAAACAAAGGAATGGAGAAAAATCTACCAAGCAAATGGAGAACAGAAAAAAGCAGGGGTTACAATCCTAATTTCAGACAAAACAAACATTAAATCAACAAAAATAAAAAAGACAAAGAAAGTCTTTTTTGGAACCCATAATGGTAAAGGGTTCAATTCAACATGAAGACCTAACTATCCTAAATATATGCAACACAGGAGCACCCAGATTCATTAAAACAGTTCTTACAGACCTACAAAGAGGCTTAGATTCCCACACAATAATAGTGGGCGACTTCAACACCCTACTGACAGTATCAGATCATCAAGGCAGACAATTAACAAAGGTATTCAGGACCTGCACTTAGCACTTGACCAAATGGACCTAATAGACATCTGCAGAACTCTCCATCCAAAAACAGCAGAATATACATTCTTCTTATTGCCACATGCCAAATGCTTTCAATTTGACCACACAATTGAACATAAAACAATCCTTAGCAAATTGAAAAAACCTGAAATCATATCAACCATACTTACAGACCACAGCAAAATTAAAATAGTCTTCAATACAAAGAAAATTGCTCAAAACCATTCATTTATGTTGATATTAAACCACTTGCTTCTGAATGACTTTTGGGTAAATAATGACTTCTGGGTAAAGAAGTTCCTTGAAACTAATGAGAACAATAATACAACACACCAGAATCTTTGAGACACAGCTAAGGCAGTGTTAAGAGGGAAATTTATAGCAAAAAATGCCCACATCAAAAACTTAGGAAAATCTCAAATTAACAACCTAAGATCATAACTAGAAGAAATAGAGAAGCAAGAGCAAACCAACCACAAAACTAGCAGAAGATAAGGAATAGCCAAAATGAGAGGTGAAATGAAGCAGATTGAGACATGAAGAATCATAAAAAATAACCAATGAATCCAGGAGTTGCTTCTTTCAAAAAATCAGTAAGACAGATAGACTGCTAGCTAGACTCATAAAGAAGAAAAGAGAGATGATTCAAACAATTAGAAATGACAAAGGAGATGTTACCACTAACCCCAAAGAAATACAAATAACCATCAGAGACTATCATGAACATCTCTATGCACAAAAAACTAGAAAATCCAGGGGAAATGGGTAAAGTCTTGAACACATACATTTTTGCAGGACTGAACCAGGAAGAAACTGAATCCCTGAACAGACCAATGATGAGCTCTGAAACTGAATCAGTAATAAATAGCCTACCAACCAACAAAAGCCTGGGACCAGACTGATTCACAGCCAAATTCTATCAGATGTACAAAGAGCTGGTACCATTCCTGCTGAAACTATTCCAAAACAACTGAGAAGGAGAGACTCCTTCCCAACTCATTCTATGAGACCAGCATCATCCTGATACAAAAAAGTGGCAGAGACACAACAAAAAAGAGAAAACTTCAGGTCAATATCCCCGATGAACACAGCTGCAAAAATCCTCAACAAAATACTAGCAAACATCAGCACATAAAAAACCTAATCCATCATAATCAAGTAGGCTTTATTCCTGGGATGCAAGGTTGGTTCAACATATGCTAATCAACAAGTGCGACTCATCACATAGACAAAAGTAAAGACAAAAACCACATGATTTTATCAATAGATGCAGAAAAGGCTTTTGATAAAATTCAACACCTCTTCATGTTAGAAACCTTCAAATAATAGGCATTGAAGAACCATACTGCAAAATGATAAGAGCCGGCCGGGCGCGGTGGCTCAAGCCTGTAATCCCAGCACTTTGGGAGGCTGAGACGGGCAGATCACGAGGTCAGGAGATCGAGACCATCCTGGCTAACACAGTGAAACCCCGTCTCTACTAAAAAAAACGCAAAAAAACTAGCCGGGCGAGGTGGCGGGCGCCTGTAGTCCCAGCTACTCGGGAGGCTGAGGCAGGAGAATGGCGTAAACCTGGGAGGCGGAGCTTGCAGTGAGCTGAGATCCGGCCACTGCACTCCAGCCTGGGCGACAGAGAGAGACTCCGTCTCAAAAAAAAAAGAAAAAAAAGGTAAGAGCCATCCGTGACAAACCCACAGCCAACATTACAGTGAATGGGCAAAAGCTGAAAGCATTCCCCTTGAAAACCGGCACAAGGCAAGGATGCCCTCTCTCAACACTCTTATTCAATATGGTATTGGAAGTTCTGGCCAAAGCAATCAGACAGGAAAAAGAAATAAAAGGCATCCAAATAGGACGAGAGGAAGTCAAACTACTTTTTGCAGACAATATAATTCTGTATCTAGAAAACCTTATCATCTCAGACCAAAAGCTCCTTGAGCTGACAAAACAACTTTAGCAGTTTCAGGATACAAAATCAACATAGGAAAACCAGTAGCATTCCTGTGTACCAACAACATCCAAGCTCAGAGCCAAACTAGGAATGTAATTCCACTCACAATGACCACAAAAAGAATAAAATACCTGGGAATACACCTAACCAGAGAGGTGAAAGATCTCTACAATGAGAATTACAAAACACTATTCAAAGAAATCAGAGATGACACAAACAAATAGTAAATATCTATTTACTATTTAGTAAATATAGATAGTAAATATCTATCTATCCATGCTCATAGATAGAATCAATATTGTTAAAATGGCCATAAGGCCCAAAGCAATTTACAGATTCAATGCTATTACTATTTAACTACCATTGAGATTCTTCACAGAACTAGACAAAAACTATTTTAAAATTCATATGGGACCAAAAAAGAGCTTGAATAGCAAAGGCAATCCTAACAAAAAAGAATACGGCTGAAGGCATCAAGTTATCCAACTTCAAACTATACTACAGGGCTGCAATAACCAAAACAGCATGGTACTGGTACAAAAACAGAAAGCCCAATGAAATAGAATAGAGAGCCCAGAAATAATGCCACACACCTACAATTATCTGATCTTCAACAAAACTGACAAAAACATGCAATGGAAAAAGGACTTCCTATTCAATAAATGGTGCTAGGATAACTGGCTAGCCATATGCAGAAAGTTGAAACTGGACCCCTCCCTTACATCATATACAAAAATCAACTCAAGGTTGATTGAAGACTTAAATGTAAGACCTAAAACTATAAAAATCCTGAAAGATAACCTAGGCAATACCATTCTGGACACAGAAATGGGCAAAGATTTCATGACAAAGATGCCAAAAGCAATTGCAACAAGAGCAAAAATTGACAAATGAGAACTAAGTTAACTAAAGAGCTTCTGCAAGCAAAAGAAACTATCAGCAGAGTAAACAGACAACCTATAAAATGGGAGAAAATATCAGCAAACTATGCATCTGACAATGGTCTAATATCCAGCATCTATAAGGAACTTAAACAAATTTACAAGCAAAAAACAAACAACCCCATTAAAAAGTGGGCGAAGGACATGAACAGACACTTTTCAAAAGACGACATACATGTGGCCAACAAGCACATGAAAAAATGCTCAACATCATGAATCACTAGAGAAATGCAAATCAAAACCACAATGAGATACCATCTCACACCAGTCAGAATGGCTATTACTTAAAAATCAATATATAACATGCTGGCAAGGTTGCACAGAAAAGGGAACACTTATACACTGCTGGTGGGAGTGTAAATCAGTTCAGCCTTTGTGGAAAGCACTGTGGTGATTCCTCAAAGAACTAAAAACAGAATGACCATTCGACCCAACAATCCCATTACTGAGTATATACCCAAAGGAATATAAATTGTTCTACCATAAAGACACATGCACGCATTTATTCGTTGCAGCACTATTCACAATAAGCAAAGACATGGAGTCAAACTAAATGCCCATCAATGGTATACTCGATAAAGAAAATGTGGTAAATACATACCAGGGAATACTATGCAGCCATATGAATGAATGAGATTGTGTCCTCTGCAGCAAATTGACGGAGCTACAGACTATTATCCTTAGCAAACTAATGCAGGAACAGAAAATCAAATATCGCATGTTCTAACTTATAAGAGGGAGCTAAATGACAAGAACACATAAACACAAAGCAGGGAACAACAGACACGGGGCCCTACTTGAGGGTTGAGGGTAAAAAGGGGGAGATAATAAAAAAAATACTTACTGGGTTTTATGCTTAGTGCATGGGTGACAACATTATCTGTACACCAAACCCCTGTGGTGCAGGTGTACAGATAATACACCTATACAATAAACCTATATAATAAACCTGTACTTGTACCACTGAACCTAAAATAAAAGACAAAAAACAAAGAAAATTCTATGAAATACTCAAAAGTAAATGCTAGAAATTTAAAGCACTGTAACTGAAATGAAGAATACCTCTAAAGGATTCTTTCATCAGTGGATTGGACAGTCAAGGGAAGAATCAGTGAGCTTGGAAGTATATCAATAGAAAGTCCTCAAACTGACAAGAACAAAAAGGAAGGAATAAATAAAATAAATAGATAAATAAAAAGGAAAAACACAGAAAATAATATTCAAGAATTATGGAACAATTACAAAAGTTGTAACACACAGATAATGGTGATACCAGAAGGGGAAGAAAGAAACAACCACTTGAAGTAATAATGGCTGAAACTTTTGCAAACTGAGTAACAGATGCTGTCTTGGTCTGTTTTCTGCTGCTATAACAGACTACCATAGACTGAGTAATTTGTAAAGAAAAGGGATTTATTTGGTTCATGGTTCTGAAGGCTGAGAAGTCCAAGATAAAAATGCTGAATCTGGTGAAGGTCTTCTTGCTGCATCACAACATTATGGAAGGGCAAGTCAGCATGTGAGACAAAGAAAAAGAGAGGGCCTAACTCCTGCAATAACTAAGCCACACCCTCCATAATGGCGTTAATCCACTCATGATGGTGAAGACCTCACAACTTAACTACCTCTTAAAGGTCCCGATTCCCAACAGTATTACATTTGCAATAAAATTTCAACATGAATTTTGGAGGGGACATTCAAACCACAGCAGATGCCAAACCACAAATCCAAGAAGCTCAGAGAACACTAAGCAGAATTTAACCAAAAAATCTACACATAGACATATCATACTCAAGCTGCAGAAAATGAAAGACAAAGATAAAATCTTCAAAGCAGCCAAAAGAAAAAAATGCCTTACTTATAGAAGAGCAAGGCTAGGAATTAGGTTGAACTTATCTTCAGAAACCATGCCATTGGGAAGAGAGTGGAGAGAAATATCTAAAATGTTACCAATCTGAAACACTGTATGCAACAAGATAATCCTTCTAAAGTGTAGAAAAATAAAGACTCTCAGACAAACAAAAATTGAGACCAAATCTGCGTTTTTTCTTTGGATAATCTGAAATGGCCCACATCAAGGAGACTACACACAAGTCTACGGGCGGTAAACTGCCATGTAAACATGTGGCCACCAAGGTAGCCTGCAAGAGTGCTCCAGCACCAGAAGCATAAATAAGCCCTACAGCTACCAGCTTGGCACAGTGGCCCTGCATAAGATCCGCTGCTACCAGAAGTCAACTGAGCTGCTGATTCGCAAGTTGCCATTCCAGCATCTGGTGCACAACATCTCACAGAACTTCAAGACAAATCTGCACTTCCAAAGCTCAGCAGCTGCAGGAACTGTGAGAGGCCTACCTCGTGGTGCTCCTTGAGAACATCAATCTGTGTGCCATCCACTCTGAGTGACTATCATGCCCAAGAACATCGAGCTTACATGCCACATTTGTAGAGAGAGAGCACAAAGCTTTCTCAGCAATAATTCTACCCAACTCAAAGTCACTTTTAAGAGCCACCCACTTTATCTGAAAATATGATTATGATTAACTTCCATGATTAACTACTTCAATAAGTTCTATGGAAAAAATTTTAACTCTGGTTGTGATAGTCTTTGTATTTAAAGACCATTTGATTTGGGACATTCAAATGGGGATTTGATTTCATAAATGAAACAATAAACCTGCTGGATTTGTTTCCTGGTAGTCTCCTAGAAGTGCTTTAAAAAGAAGGGATGGGGGGCGGAGCAAGATGGCCGAATAGGAACAGCTCCAGTCTCCAACTCCCAGCGTGAGCGACACAGAAGACCGGTGATTTCTGCATTTTCAACTGAGGTACTGGGGTCATCTCACTAGGGAGTGCCGGACAATCGGTGCTGGTCAGCTGCTGCAGCCTGACCAGCGAGAGCTGAAGCAGGGCGAGGCATTGCCTCACCTGGAAGTGCAAGGGGGAAGGGAATCCGTTTTCCTAGCCAGGGGAACTGAGACACACAACACCTGGAAAATCGGGTAACTCCCACCCCAATACTGCGCTTTAAACAAACAGGCACACCAGGAGAATATATCCCACACCTGGCTGGGAGGGTCCCACGCCCACGGAGCCTCCCTCACTGCTAATGTTTGGATGAACGGAGGCAAGATGGCGCACTTCCGGGTTCTTCATCCCCCAACTTTTCCCGCGCGCGCGAAAATCCAGCCGGCGACCCGGGAAGGTGCAGACCAACTAGGCATGCGCCAGGTGATGTCAATCTGAAGAGACCAAGATTTACCTGGTCGCACCTGCGGAACGCCCCCGGACACGCCCGTGCCCCGCCTATCGCCCTCCCACTCCTAGAAAAGCTGCTCCGGAGGATCGCCACGCGCGGACTTCCCAGCTTCCCCACTGCGGTCGGTTCCCCACTGCGGTCGGGACTGTTGGAACTCCGTCCGAGAGCTGTACGGGTGACTCTGGGGGCCCCTTTTGTCGGGGGGCCAACAGACCTCTCCCTACCCACCTTCTTCCCTTGAAGCTAGGTGACCAAAATAAACTTGCAGTTTTGCTCCTACCCTTGCCTAGTCGCTGGTTCTTTTGTACCCGCTCTGGTGGTCTTAGAAAAACAAAACAGTTGGTGCCGAACCCGGGAGGAGACCCCTCCTCGGGGCCCCCAGGGTCTGGGGAGCCTCCTCCTCCTCCTCGCTACACGCCGCAGACGGACCAGGACCTGAGACCCGCTTCCCTCACTCCCACGGCCTCTCTGGGGTAAGTGCCCTTGTCTCCTCTTTACCTCCCTCGGCCAGAAATCCTGCGCAGGTCCGGGGTCCATTTGGAGCCACCACGTGGCTCGGGAGACCCGTTCAGGACGGAGACGTCCGCCTGAAGGTAATCTCCACTTAGGCTTCAAGAGCCTCTCGTCTGTCTCTGCTGGTTCCAAAGGACGCTTTGAAGCCAGGCAGGGATCCATTCCCATGTCCATTGGGTCCATTGTGTCGGTAAAGAGGAAACAAATGGGAAACCCCCAGTCCAAATTTCCAAAGAGCACCCCCTTGGGGTGCCTCCTAGCCAATTTAAAAACCTTACAGCTTGAACAAGACCTTAGGAGGAAGCGGTTAATTTTCCTTTCCACTGTGGCGTGGCCCCGATACAAACTAGACAATCAGTCTCAGTGGCCACCAGAGGGCACCCTAGATCGCAATGTTCTGACCGACCTCAGCAATTTCTGCCAGCGGTTAGGCAAGTGGTCTGAAATTACGTACATACAAGGCTTTTGGGCCTTACGCTCTCGTCCCGACCTGTGTAGCCGATGCTCTTTGGCCCAAGTTATGCTAGCCAAGGACGCCGGCCCACAGGAACCTGAAAAAGAGGAGTCTTCATTCCTTTCTGTTCAGCCGGAGGATCTAGGCTTTCCCTCACTTCCGCCCTATACTTCTCCTCCCTCCGCTTGGACTCCTCCTTCCTTTTCCTTACCTACTAGTAATCCACTCAGTCCCGTGCTTCCTTCGGGGCCCCCAACTGGCTGTCTTGAGTCTCCTGTCTCTGCACACACCCGCTCTAAGTGCCCTGCTGATGCCTCCACTCCTGCCCCACACCCTCCTACAGTGTTAGCGCCTTTGCGAGAGGTGGCTGGGGTGGAGGGGGTAGTCAGAGTGCATGTCCCTTTTTCATTGGCCGATCTTTCCAAAATTGAGAAGCGTTTAGGGGATTTCTCAGCTAATCCCACCGTCTACATAAAGGAATTTAGATACCTTTGTCAGGCCTATGACTTAACTTGGCATGACCTCCAGGTTATCCTAACCTCCACCCTAAACCCTGAGGAGCAAGAGCGCATCCTAGCGGCCGCCAGGCAGCACGCCAACCAACTACATTTAACTGACGCCACCATCCCACTAGGGGAGCAAGCAGTCCCCTCGGCAGACCCGGACTGGAACTATCAAGCAAACCAGCCTGGGCGCCGTAGGCGAGACATAATGGTTCAGTGTTTGTTGGCTGGTATGCAAACAGCCTCAAACAAAACTGTAAATTTTAACAAATTAAAAGAAATTATTCAAAATCCAGACACATTCTTAAATAGGCTGACTGAGGTTCTAACCCAATATACCCGGTTAGATCCGGCCTCCCCTACAGGGGCCACCATTTTGGCGTCTTATTTCATTTCTCAATCAGCTCCTGACATTCGTAAGAAACTTCAGAAGGTAGAGGATGGTCCTCAGGCACCAATACAAGACCTGGTTAAATTAGCCTTTAAGGTCTATAACTCCAGAGAGGAGACGGCTGAGGCAGTGCGACAGGCACGCCTCAAACAGAAGGCCCAGCTCCTAGCAGCGGCTTTACGGCCCAGTTGTAACCCCAGACCAGAGAGCACATACTCCGCAGACTCCAAGGCTACGAAAGGAGCCTGCTATAAGTGCGGCAAGGCGGGACACTATGCCAACAGGTGTCCGCAAGGTCCCCGAGCCCCAACGCAGCCTTGCCATAAGTGCAAGGCGTCAGGACATTGGGCCAATGAATGTCCTAAGCCTCGTCCACCAGCAACCCCCTGCCCTGCTTGCCAGCAGGGAGGACACTGGAAGTCTGATTGCCCCACCCTGAGAACAGGTGCTGCGTCTCCACGTGACCCCCTTTCCCAGGATCCTGGGAGCTCCTTCCAGCTCCTACATCTGGACGACGACGACAACTGAAGGTGCCGAGACTCGGGGACCCCCATCACCCTCGCCGAGCCGCGGGTAACTCTCTTGGTAGCGGGTAAGACAATTGATTTTTTAATAGATAGCGGGGCTACCTATTCTTTTTTGCCGTCCTTCTCTGGACCTAGCCTTCCATCCGATATCTCTGTAGTAGGAGTAGACGGAAAGCCATCCACCCCACGAAAAACTCCACTCCTTAATTGCTGCCTGGCCAACAACTACTTGCGCACTCGTTCCTCATTATACCCTCATGCCCTACCCCCTTACTAGGCCGAGACATCCTGAGCACCTTAAAGGCCTCCATATACATTCCCACCAACTCATCCACTCCCCTTCAACCCCCTCATGACCTGTTGCTCATGCTTTGTGCAAGTGCACAGGCTCCTCCTATGTCGCCCCCACCCCCCATCTTCCCTATTTCTGTACACCCTCAAGTGTGGGACACTTCCACCCCGGTCATAGCTGCTCACCACCCACCAGTTCTCGTCAAGCTCAAAGATCCCACTCGTTTCCCAAACCGCCCCCAACTCTCTCTCTCTCCGACACATCTACAAGGTTTAAAGCCAATTATCACGTGACTACTTAGCCAACATATTCTTGTCCGCACACATTCCCCCTGTAACACTCCAATACTTCCAGTTAAAAAGGCAGATGGAACGTATAGGTTAGTACAGGATCTTCGGCTAGTCAATGAAGCCACCCGTCCCACGCACCCTGTAGTTCCCAACCCTTACACCCTTCTGTCCCATATCCCCACCAATTCTACTTATTTTACTGTGCTAGACCTTAAGGATGCTTTCTTTACCATACCCCTACACACAGACTGCCAGTTCCTTTTTGCTTTCACATGGGAGGACCCAGACACACATACCTCCACTCAACTGACGTGGACAGTCCTCCCACAAGGGTTCCGGGACAGCCCCCATTTCTTTGGTCAGGCCTTAGCAAAAGACCTTGCCTCCTGCCCTCTCACTAATAGCAAAGTTCTGCAGTATGTAGATGATCTCCTAATCTGTAGCCCTACCAAACAAGACTCTCTTCTAGACACTGCAACTCTCCTCAACCATTTAGGCTCATTAGGTTATAGAGTATCTAAACACAAGGCCCAAATTTCTTGCCAAACCGTCATATACTTAGGAATTGAAATCACCCCAACAACCCGGTCACTAACTACCGACCGCATGGCCCTAATACGTAACCTTCTTCCCCCTCAAGATGCAAAAGAAATTCAATCCTTCCTAGGTCTAATAGGTTTCTTCAGACACTGGATCCCCAATTTTGGAATCCTAGCCAAACCTTTATACGCCGCAGTTAAAGAAACTCCACATGGGCCTTTGGCCAACCCCAAGTTAATCTCGACTCATTTCACCCGCTTAAAAGCTTGCCTTCTCTCACAACCCACTCTCTCACTGCCTGATTTCCAGCGTCCCTTCCAACTCTTTACAGATGAAAGGCAGAAAGTGGCAGTTGGTCTCTTATCCCAGCCTGTCGGTGACACCCACCGTCCTGTGGCCTATCTATCCAAACAGCTGGACCCAACTGTACAAGGCTGGCAACCCTGTCTGCGTGCGCTAGCAGCGGCAGCCTGCCTGACCCAGGAAGCAAAAAAGCTCATTAGAGGCTGTAATCTAACAGTCCTCTCCACACACCATCTTCAGGATCTCATCTCTCATAAAAGTATTAGCCACTTAACTCCATCCCGGCTCCAACTTTTCCATCTCTTATTCATAGAAGACCCCACTGTTACTTTAGAAGTTTGCTCCTCTCTAAATCCAGCCACTTTACTACCAGACTCTCTTAAACCATCCCATACTAAACATTCTTGTCCTGAGGTTCTGGAGGCTCAACCCCCCAGCCACCTACACTTGCATGACCAGCCCCTTCAGAATGCACAACTAACCCTATTTGTGGATGGCAGCTCCTTTATCAACCCTCAAGGAAATAGACAGGCAGGATATGCAGTAGTTACCTCTTCCACAGTTTTAGAGGCAAAACCCCTACCACAAGGGACCACATCACAGCAGGCAGAACTCACTGCACTAACCAAGGCACTCCTACTATCAAAAGGAAAAACAGTAAACATATACACAGATTCTAAATATGCTTTTCTAATCGCACACACTCATTCAGTCATCTGGAAAGAGAGAGGGTTTTTAACCACCAGCGGTACCCCTATTATTAACAAAAACCAAATACTCAAACTACTAGATGCACTGTCGGCACCTTCCAAGGTAGTCATTATACATTGTAAAGGGCACCAAACTTCATCTAACCCGGTAGCAGCTGACAACAATTTCGCTGATGTCACTGCCAAGTCAGCTGCCGGATTTTCCACTCCTAAGCCTCCGTCTGCCTGTTTTCTCTCCCCGCAGTATGCCCCTAATTACACTCAGGAAGAAAAGGCTAAGCTATTACAAAATCCAACAGCCAAACTAGCTACAGGTGACTGGATCTATATTGATAACAAACTAGTTATTCCTGAAACACAACTCCATACCATTCTAACAGACATACATAATTCTTTACATATAGGACCCAAAGCCTTATATGATTTCCTAAATCCCCTCCTCCACTGTCCAACACTACAAAAACACTTACTTACAATCAACCAGCAGTGCTCTACCTGTCTAAGGGCAAATCCTCAAGGTGCATTGCGTAATCCCCATCCCAGCCATCAACTCAGAGGACACCAACCAGGTGAAGATTGGCAAATTGATTTCACACATATGCCAAAACATAAAAAATTCAAATACCTCTTAACCCTTGTGGACACCTTTTCCGGGTGGATCGAGGCCTATCCTACCACAGGAGAAACCGCTAACATTGTTGCCTCTATACTCACTGAACATATTATTCCTAGGTTTGGCCTCCCGGTCAGTCTTCAATCTGACAATGGTCCAGCATTCATCTCTAAGATAGTCCAACAGGTGGCAGCCCTCCTACACATCACCTGGAAACTCCACATCCCTTATAGGCCTCAGTCTTCTGGTAAGGTAGAAAAGGCTAACGGACTCATCAAACAGCAGCTCACCAAACTCTCAATCGAAACCCGGCAGTCGTGGGTAACTCTCCTTCCCTTAGCCCTGACCCGGCTGCGGGCAGCACCTCGAAGCCCAACAGGCCTCAGTCCGTTCGAGTTAGTCTACGGACGGCCCCTAACCCTCCAACAAATACCTTCCCTGCCAGCCCCTTTGGCGAACTACCTCCCATATCTCACTCTTCTCAGACAACTCCTAAGACAACACGCTGAGTTAGCACACCCTCCTCCAACAGATGCCTACAACCCACATCTCTCCCTCAGTCCTGGGGACCAAGTATACATAAAAGATATCCAAGCCAAAGACTTACAGCCCAGGTGGAAAGGCCCATACATTGTCCTCCTGTCTACACATACAGCAGCAAAACTCCTAGGACACACGCATTGGATTCATATTTCCCAGCTAAAAAGGGCCCCCACTGGGAACAATCAGTGGACATCAGTTCAACTTTCCCCCACTCGCCTCAAACTTACAAAACTTTCTTAACTAGTTCATGCTCCCTGACCCCTGGCGCTTAGCTCGCTTTCTCACCATCCTCTACATAAACCTATCAGACTTTCAATACATAACCCCAGACCCATATCTACCTCCAGACAATAGTCCAGAGCAGTGGTTCTCCCGTCTCCTAACCTTCATCGAACATCTCCACTGCCCAATCCTTCCTTTCTGTTATTCAACTCCAAATTCATCCTGAGGTAATCATACTCAGGCACCCAATGGAGGCCAAAACGGCCCCCATTGAAGGCTATTTCTCGTGCAACTGCCCAATACTTCCTTTCCGTTATTCAACTCCAAATTCATCCTGAGGTAATCATACTCAGGCACCCAATGGAGGCCAAAACAGCCCCCATTGAAGGCTATTTCTCATGCAACTGATCTCTCTCAAAAACTCTTAACCATACAGCCACTAACTGATCCCTCTATGTCCCCGTGTCCTTGGTCCCCAGTCTAACTCTATACAGCCAGGCAGAAGTAGCAGAGCTTTTCCAGCAACTTTCCATGCCACTACGCCACTCCCGTCAAAACGGGCTGTTTTTCCTCCCTCTAGTTATTGGAATCAGCTGAAAGCCTGGCCTCCCTGCAGCGCCGAACTACCTCAATAGCCTAAGTAGCTGCCCAAAACAGGCAAGCCCTAGGCTTGTTTACAGCTGAAAAAGGAGGCACTTGTCTCTTCCTTAGAGAAGAGTGCTGCTATTATGTTAGCAAGTCAGGCCTAGCAGACACTAACATTCAAACCCTCAAATGCTTCCATACCTCGTTCCTATACTAACACTGTGCTTTATTTTATTCTTCATCCGTACGTCCAAATGCCGACCATAGGCCCCGACCTTAACAGCGCCCCTTAACAGCAGGAAGTAGCCAGACAGACCACGGCACCCCTTTATCACTCTTATCAATAAAAGGTTGGACTGTTTGGATGAACGGAGGCAAGATGGCGCACTTCCGGGTTCTTCATTCCCCAACTTTTCCCGCGCGCGCGAAAATCCAGCCGGCGACCCGGGAAGGTGCAGACCAACTAGGCATGCGCCAGGTGATGTCAATCTGAAGAGACCAAGATTTACCTGGTCGCACCTGCGGAACGCCCCCGGACATGCCCGTGCCCCGCCTATCGCCCTCCCACTCCTAGAAAAGCCGCTCGGGAGGATCGCCACGCGCGGACTTCCCAGCTTCCCCACTGCGGTCGGTTCCCCACTGCGGTCGGGACTGTTGGAACTCCGTCCGAGAGCTGTACGGGTGACTCTGGGGGCCCCTTTTGTCGGGGGGCCAACAGACCTCTCCCTACCCACCTTCTTCCCTTGAAGCTAGGTGACCAAAATAAACTTGCAGTTTTGCTCCTACCCTTGCCTAGTCGCTGGTTCTTTTGTACCCGCTCTGGTGGTCTTAGAAAAACAAAACAGCTAACACAGCAGTCTGCAGCGATCTATGCGCAAGGCAGCAGCGAGGCTGGGGGAGGGGCGCCCGCCATTGCTGAGGCTTAAGTAGGTAAACAAAGCTGCTGGGAAGCTCGAACTGGGTGGAGCTCACAGCAGCTCAAGGAAGCCTGCCTGTCTCTGTAGTCTCCACCTCTGGGGACAGCGCACAGCTGAAGACCAACACCGGAAGCAGCGGGGGACAGTGCAAACGCGAACGACACTGTCTGACAGCTTTGGGGAGAGCCGTGGATATCCCAACGCGGAGGTTGAGATCTGAGAACGGACAGACTGCCTGCTCAGGTGGGTCCCTGACCCCTGAGTAGCCTAGCTGGGAGACATCCCCCACTAGGGGCAGTCTGACACCCCACACCTCACAGGGTGGAGTACACCCCTGAGAGGAAACTTCCAAAGGAAGAATCAGACAGGTACACTCGCTGTTCAGCAATATTCTATCTTCGGCAACCTCTGCTGCTGATACCCAGGCAAACAGGGTCTGGAGTGGACCTCAAGCAATCTCCAACAGACCAACAGAGAGTCCTTCTGACTGTCAGAAGGAAAACTATCAAACAGGAAGGACACCTATACCAAAACCCCATCAGTTCGTCACCACCATCAAAGACCAGAGACAGATAAAACCACAAAGATGGGGAAGAAGCAGGGCAGAAAAGCTGGAAATTCAAAAAATAAGAGCGCATCTCCCCCTGCAAAGGAGCGCAGCCCATCACCAGCAACGGATCAAAGCTGGTCAGAGAATGACTTTGACGAGATGAGAGAAGAAGGCTTCAGTCCATCAAACTTCTCAGAGCTAAAGGAGGAATTACGTACCCAGCGCAAAGAAACTAAAAATTTGAAAAAAGAGTGGAAGAATTGACAGCTAGACTAATTAATGCAGAGAAGATCATAAACGAAATGACAGAGATGAAAACCATGACATGAGAAATATGTGACAAATGCACAAGCTTCAGTAACCGACTCGATCAACTAGAAGAAAGAGAATCAGCGATTGAGGATCAAATGAATGAAATGAAGCGAGAAGAGAAACCAAAAGAAAAAAGAAGAAAAAGAAATGAACAAAGCCTGCAAGAAGTATGGGATTATGTAAAAAGACCAAATCTATGTCTGATTGGGGTGCCTGAAAGTGAGGGGGAAAATGGAACCAAGTTGGAAAACACTCTTCGGGATATCATCCAGGAGAACTTCCCCAACCTAGTAGGGCAGGCCAACATTCAAATTCAGGAAATACAGAGAACACCACAAAGATACTCCTCCAGAAGAGCAACTCCAAGACACATAATTGCCAGATTCACCAAAGTTGAAATGAAGGAAAAAATCTTAAGGGCAGCCAGAGAGAAAGGTCGGGTTACCCACAAAGGGAAGCCCATCAGACTAACAGCAGATCTCTCGGCAGAAACTCTACAAGCCAGAAGAGAGTGGGGGCCAATATTCAACGTTCTTAAAGAAAAGAATTTTCAACCCAGAATTTCATATCCAGCCAAACTAAGTTTCATAAGTGAAGGAGAAATAAAATCCTTCACAGATAAGCAAATGCTTAGAGATTTTGTCACCACCAGGCCTGCCTTACAAGAGACCCTGAAGGAAGCCCTAAACATGGAAAGGAACAACCGCTACCAGCCATTGCAAAAACATGCCAAAATGTAAAGACCATCGAGGCTAGGAAGAAACTGCATCAACTAACGAGCAAAATAACCAGTTAATATCATAATGACAGGATCAAGTTCACACATAACAATATTAACCTTAAATGTTAATGGACTAAATGCTCCAATTAAAAGACACAGACTGGCAAACTGGATAAAGAGTCAAGACCCATCAGTCTGCTGTATTCAGGAGACCCATCTCACATGCAGAGACATACATAGGCTCAAAATAAAGGGATGGAGGAAGATCTACCAAGCAAATGGAGAACAAAAAAAAGCAGGTGTTGCAATCCTAGTCTCTGATAAAACAGACTTTAAACCATCAAAGATCAAAAGAGACAAAGAAGGCCATTACATAATGGTAAAGGGATCAATTCAACAGGAAGAGCTAACTCTCCTTAAATATATATGCACCCAATACAGGAGCACCCAGATTCATAAAGCAAGTCCTTAGAGACTTACAAAGAGACTTAGACTCCCATACAATAATAATGGGAGAATTCAACACTCCACTGTCAACATTAGACAGATCAACGAGACAGAAAGTTAACAAGGATATCCAGGAATTGAACTCATCTCTGCACCAAGTGGACCTAATAGACATCTATAGAACTCTCCACCCCAAATCAACAGAATATACATTCTTCTCAGCACCACATCGCACTTATTCCAAAATTGACCACATAATTGGAAGTAAAGCACTCCTCAGCAAATGTACAAGAACAGAAATTATAACAAACTGTCTCTCAGACCACAGTGCAATCAAACTAGAACTCAGGACTAAGAAACTCAATCAAAACCGCTCAACTACATGGAAACTGAACAACCTGCTCCTGAATGAATACTGGGTACACAACGAAATGAAAGCAGAAATAAAGATGTTCTTTCAAACCAATGAGAACAAAGATACAACATATCAGAATCTCTGGGACACATTTAAAGCAGTGTGTAGAGGGAAATTTATAGCACTAAATGCCCACAAGAGAAAGCAGGAAAGATCTAAAATTGACACTCTAACATCACAATTAAAAGAACTAGAGAGGCAAGAGCAAACACATTCAAAAGCTAGCAGAAGGCAAGAAATAACTAAGATCAGAGCAGAACTGAAGGAGATAGAGACACAAAAAACCCTCCAAAAAATCAATGAATCCAGGAGTTGGTTTTTTGAAAAGATCAACAAAATTGACAGACCGCTAGCAAGACTAATAAAGAAGAAAAGAGAGAGGAATCAAATAGACGCAATAAAAAATGATAAAGGGGATATCACCACTGACCCCACAGAAATACAAACAACCATCAGAGAATACTATAAACGCCTCTACGCAAATCAACTAGAAAATCTAGAAGAAATGGATAATTTCCTGGACACTTACACTCTCCCAAGACTAAACCAGGAAGAAGTTGAATCCCTGAATAGACCAATAGCAGGCTCTGAAATTGAGGCAACAATTAATAGCCTACCCACGAAAAAAAGTCCAGGATCAGATGGATTCACAGCTGAATTCTACCAGAGGTACAAGGAGGAGCTGGTACCATTCCTTCTGAAACTATTCCAATCAATAGAAAAAGAGGGAATCCTCCCTAACTCATTTTATGAGGCCAACATCACCCTGATACCAAAGCCTGGCAGAGACACAACAAAAAAAGAGAATTTTAGACCAATATCCCTGATGAACATCGATGCAAAAATTCTCAATAAAATACTTGCAAACCGGATTCAGCAGCACATCAAAAAGCTTATCCACCATGATCAAGTGGGCTTCATCCCTGGGATGCAAGGCTGGTTCAACATTCGCAAATCAATAAATGTCATCCAGCATATAAACAGAACCAAAGACAAGAACCACATGATTATCTCAATAGATGCAGAAAAGGCTTTTGACAAAATTCAACAGCCCTTCATGCTAAAAACGCTCAATAAATTCGGTATTGATGGAACGTACCTCAAAATAATAAGAGCTATTTATGACAAACCCACAGCTAATATCATTCTGAATGGGCAAAAACTGGAAAAATTCCCTTTGAAAACTGGCACAAGACAGGGATGCCCTCTCTCACCACTCCTATTCAACATAGTGTTGGAAGTTCTGGCTAGGGCAATCAGGCAATAGAAAGAAATCAAGGGTATCCAGTTAGGAAAAGAAGAAGTCAAATTGTCCCTGTTTGCAGATGACATGATTGTATATTTAGAAAACCCCATCGTCTCAGCCCAAAATCTCCGTAAGCTGATAAGCAACTTCAGCAAAGTCTCAGGATACAAAATTAATGTGCAAAAATCACAAGCATTCTTATACACCAGTAACAGACAAGCAGAGAGCCAAATCAGGAATGAACTTCCATTCACAATTGCTTCAAAGAGAATAAAATACCTAGGAATCCAACTTACACGGGATGTAAAGGACCTCTTCAAGGAGAACTACAAACCACTGCTCAGTGAAATAAAAGAGGACACAAACAAATGGAAGAACATTCCATGCTCATGGATAGGAAGAATCAATATCGTGAAAATGGCCATACTGCCCAAGGTTATTTATAGATTCAATGCCATCCCCATCAAGCTACCAATGAGTTTCTTCACAGAATTGGAAAAAATGGCTTTAAAGTTCATATGGAACCAAAAAAGAGCCCGCATTGCCAAGACAATCCTAAGTCAAAAGGACAAAGCTGGAGGCTTCATGCTACCTGACTTCAAACTATACTACAAGGCTACAGTAACCAAAACAGCATGGTACTGGTACCAAAACAGAGATATAGACCAATGGAACAGAACAGAGTCCTCAGAAATAATGCCACACATCTACAGCCATCTGATCTTTGACAAACCTGAGAGAAACAAGAAATGGGGAAAGGATTCCCTATTTAATAAATGGTGCTGGGAAAATTGGCTAGCCATAAGTAGAAAGCTGAAACTGGATCCTTTCCTTACCCCTTATACGAAGATTAATTCAAGATGGATTAGAGACTTAAATGTTAGACCTAATACCATAAAAACCCTAGAAGAAAACCTAGGTAGTACCATTCAGGACATAGGCATGGGCAAGGACTTCATGTCTAAAACACCAAAAGCAATGGCAGCCAAAGCCAAAATTGACAAATGGGATCTAATTAAACTAAAGAGCTTTTGCACAGCAAAACAAACTACCATCAGAGTGTGCAGGCAACCTACAGAATGGGAGAAAATTTTTGCAACCTACTCATCTGACAAAGGGCTAATATCCAGAATCTACAAAGAACTCAAACAAATATACAAGAAAAAAACAAACAACCCCATCAAAAAGTGGGGAAAGGATATGAACAGACATTTCTCAAAAGAAGACATTCATACAGCCAACAGACACATGAAAAAATGCTCATCATCACTCGCCATCAGAGAAATGCAAATCAAAACCACAATGAGATACCATCTCACACCAGTTAGAATGGCAATCATTAAGAAGTCAGGAAACAACAGGTGTTGGAGAGGATGTGGAGAAATAGGAACACTTTTACACTGTTGGTGGGACTGTAAACTAGTTCAACCATTATGGAAAACAGTACGGCAATTCCTCAAGGATCCAGAACTAGATGTACCATATGACCCAGCCATCCCACTACTGGGTATATACCCCAAAGGATTATAAATTATTCTACTACAAAGACACATGCACACGTATGTTTATTGTGGCACTATTCACAATAGCAAAGACTTGGAATCAACCCAAATGTCCATCTGTGACAGACTGGATTAAAAAAATGTGGCACATATACACCATGGAATACTATGCAGCCATAAAAAAGGATGAGTTTGCATCCTTTGTAGGGACATGGATGCAGCTGGAAACCATCATTCTTAGCAAACTATCACAAGAAGAGAAAACCAAACACCGCATGTTCTCACTCATAGGTGGGAACTGAACAATGAGATCACTTGGACTCGGGAAGGGGAACATCACACACTGGGGCCTATCATGGGGAGCGGGGAGGAGGGAGGGATTGCATTGGGGAGTTATACATGATATAAATGATGAATTGATGGGTGCTGACGAGTTGATGGGTGCAGCACACCAACATGGCATAAGTATACATATGTAACAAACCTGCACATTATGCACATGTACCCTAGAACTTAAAGTATAATAAAAAAATAAAATAAAATAAAATCAACTTTTGAAGTGAAAAAAAAAAGAATATAGAAATGCTATAGATTTTTATGTTAATTTTGTATCCTGCAATGTTAATGAATTCATTTATCTGTTCTAAGAGTTTATTTTGGTGGAGCCTTTAGGTTTTTCTAAATATAAGATCATGTCACCTGGAATAAGAATAATTTGACTTCTTTCTTTAAAAAAAAAAAAAAGAAGGGATAAATGAAATTTACAAGTATTTTACAGGTGACCCTTGAACAACACAGGGGTTAGGGGTGCTGACCCCACTGCACAGTCAAAAATCCATATATAATTTTTAACTTCCCAAAAACTTGACTATTAATAGCCTACTGTTGATTAGAAATCTTACTGATAAACAGCTTATTAACACATATTTGTATCTTATATGTATTATATATTATATTCTTACAACAAAGTAAGCTAGAGAAAAGAAAATGCTATTAAGAAAATCACAAGGAAGAGAAAGTATATTTACTATTCTTTAAGTGGAGGTGGACCATCATAAAGTTCTTCATCCTTATCATCTACACATTGAGTAGGCCAAGAAGGAGGAAGAGAGCTGGTCTTGCTGTCTTGGGGTGGCAGAGGCAGAAGAAAATCTGCATATAAGTGGACCTGTGCAGTTCAAACCTATGTTGTTCAATGGTCAACCATACTTTTCTTATTTCTTTTCTTTTTTTCTTTTGTTTTTTTTTGAGACGGAGTCTTGCTCTGTCGCCTAGGCTGGAGTGCAGTGGTGCAATCTCGGCTCACTGAAAGCCCCGCCTCCTGGGTTCACGCCATTCTCCTGCCTCAGCCTCCTGAGTAGCTGGGACTACAGGCGCCCGCCACCACGCCCAGCTAATTTTTTATATTTTTAGTAGAGACGGGGTTTCACTGTGTTAGCCAGGATGGTCTCGATCTCCTGACCTCGTGATCCACCCGCCTCGGCCTCCCAAAGTGCTGGGATTACAGGCGTGAGCCACCGCGCCCGGCTGATTTTTCTTATTTCTAATTGATCTAATAGACAACAATTTGTTCAAAATAACAATAGAAACAATGTATTCAGTGATTACAGCTTATGGATATTTGAAATAATGACAACAATGTTAGAAAGGATGAGAGACAAGAATTGGTAACACCTTGTCATGAGGTATGTGAACTACCCATGAATCAGTATAGTGTTAAGTGAAACTGGATTTAGAGTAGTTGCTAATGTATATGACAAACCCTAGAGAAATCACTAAGAAAATTGTGAAAAGAAATACAGGGCCGGGCGCGGTGGCTCAAGCCTGTAATCCCAGCACTTTGGGAGGCCGAGACGGGCGGATCACGAGGTCAGGAGTTCGAGACCATCCTGGCAAACACGGTGAAACCTCGTCTCTACTAAAAAATACAAAAACTAGCCGGGCGAGGTGGTGGCGCCTGTAGTCCCAGCTACTCGGGAGGCTGAGGCAGGAGAATGGCGTAAACCCGGGAGGCGGAGCTTGCAGTGAGCTGAGATCCGGCCACTGCACTCCAGCCTGGGCGACAGAGCGAGACTCTGTCTCAAAAAAAAAAAAAAAAGAAAAAAAAAAAAAAGAAATACAGGTTGAGTATCTCTTCTCCGAAATTCTTGGGGCCAGAAAAGTTTAAGATTCCAGCTTTTGTTTTTTTCTTTCAGATTTTGGAATGTCTGCATTATACTTATTGTATTAGTTCAGCATCACTAATCCAAAAAATTTGAGATCCAAAATCCAATGAGTATTTTCTTTTAAAGTCCCATTGGTGATCAAAAAGTTTGAGTTTGGAGCATTTTAGATTTTGAATTTTCAAAACAGGGATACTCAGCTTGTAAAATTAATGCACTAAGAGAAAAGAATAAATGGAATAAGTTTTTTAAATGCTCAATTAAAACCAGAGAAGGCAGAAACAAAGTGGAATACAAAATACAACACTAAGAACATGGCAACAGACATAAAATAGTTACAAATGTGTTAAACATTTATCCAAATATGTCAATAATCACTTTAAATATGAATTGTCTGAATATTCCTATTAAAAGACAGACTTTAGGGGTGAATGTAAAAAAATCAAGACCCAACTATATGTTGTCAATAACAATCCACTATATACATATAAAGACACAGATAGCTTGAAAGTAAAGGAGACTAAGACATAAGATGCAAACACTAATCAAAAGAATCAAAAGAAAAAAGCAGACTTCAATAATAATGAATGGGTCAAACATCAAAGAAGACATAACAGCTCTTACTATTATGTTCCTAAAGACAGAGTATCAAAATATTAGAGGCAAAATGTGATAGCATAACAACAACAAAAAAAAACAGGCAAATCCACTATGATAATTTGAGATTTCAACACTATCAGTAACTGAAAGATCCGCTAGGCAGAAGAGCAGTAAGGACACAGCTGTACTGAATAGCACCAACAATTAACTGGTTCTAACTGACATCTGTAGAATATTTCATCTAAAACCAGAATTTACATTCTTCTAAAGATCACATGGAACAGACACCAAGATGGACCATACTGTGAGCCACAAAAAATACCTTAACAAATTTAAAAGAGCAGATTAGTCAGTGTATATTCTTGGACCATAATGGAATTAAACAAGAAAATAATAGAAATGTAGCTGGCAAATCCAAAATATTTGAAGATTAAACAACACATTTCTGAATAACAAATAAATCAAAGAAGAACCACCAAGAGAAAATTTTCAAAGTAGTTTACATCAAAATGAAAATATAACATCAAAATTTGCGGCATGCAAATAAAGCAGTGCTTAACAATAAATTTATAGAATTGAATAGATATATCAGAAAAAAGAAGTATCAATAACATTATCTAGCATGCCATCTTTTTTTTTTGTTTTTTTTTTTTGGTGTTGTTTTTTATTATTTTTTTTTTATTTTTATTATACTTTAAGTTCTAGGGTACATGTGCATAACGTGCAGGTTTGTTACATATGTATATTTGTGCCATGTTGGTGTGCTGCACCCATCAACTCGTCAGCACCCATCAAGTCATCATTTATATCATGTATAACTCCCCAATGCAATTCCTCCCCCCTCCCCCCTCCCCATGATAGGCCCCAGTGTGTGATGTTCCCCTTCCCGAGTCCAAGTTTCCTCATTGTTCAGTTCCCACCTATGAGTGAGAACATGCGGTGTTTGGTTTTCTCTTCTTGTGATAGTTTGCTAAGAATGATGGTTTCCAGCTGCATCCATGTCCCTACAAAGGACGCAAACTCATCCTTTTTTATGGCTGCATAGTATTCCATGGTGTATATGTGCCACATTTTTTTAATCCAGTCTGTCACAGATGGACATTTGGGTTGATTCCAAGTCTTTGCTATTGTGAATAGTGCCGCAATAAACATACGTGTGCACGTGTCTTTGTAGTAGAATAATTTATAATCCTTTGGGTATATACCCAGTAGTGGGATGGCTGGGTCATGCCATCTTTAAAAACCAAAACAAGAAGAGAATATTAAATCCAAATTGAGCAGAACAAAGAAATCATAAAAGAGCAGAACTCAGTGAAATTGAAGGCAATAAGAAGATAATAAGCATTAGGGTAAAAAGATAAGAAAATTTCAGGCTAGGCAAGGTGACTTAGGCCTGTAATCCCAGCACATTGGGGGGCCAAGGTAGGCAGATCATTTGAGGTCAGGAGTTTGAGACCAGCCTGGCCAACATGGTAGAACCCCATCTCTACTAAAAATACAAAAATTAGCCTGGCGTGGTGACGCATGCCCATGCCTGTAGTCCCAGCAACTTGGGAGGCTGAGGCAGGAGAATGGCTTAAACCCAGGAGATGGAGGTTGCAGTGAGCCGATATTGTGCCACTGCACTGCAGCCTAGGCGACAGAGCAAGATTCCATCAAAAAAAAAAAAGAAGAAAACTTCAAATCAACAACAATACACCTTAAGGAATCAGAAAGAGAATGACAAACTAGGCCTAGAGCCAGCAGAAAGAAGATAATAAACACTAGAATGGAGATAAATATGGAGTAGAAAACAACAAGGAAAATCAGTAAGATCAAAAGTCAGCACTTGAAAATATTTTTAATGACAAACCTTTAGCTAGATTGACTTTAAATGATGAAAAACTCAAATTAGTAAAATCAGAAATGAAAGCAGAAATAGTATTACCACTTTATAGAAACAAAAAAAGAGTGTGAGTACTATGAACAACAGCATGCCAAAACACTGGATAACCTAGATGAAATGGATGCATTCCTAGAAACATACAATTTACCAAAACTGCATAATTAAGTAATAGAAAATCTGAATAGATCTACGACTAGTGAGGATATCAAATCAGTAATCAAAAAACCTCCCAACAAAGAAAACACTGGACCCGATCATTTCACTAGTAAATTTTGCTAAATATTTAAAGGAGAATTAACAGGAATCTTTTTCAAGCTCTTTAAAAAATAATGAAAGAGGAGGGGCTACTTCCTATTAGCTTGATACCAAAGTCAAAGGTACTATAAGAGAAAAAAAAAAAACATAAACCAATATCCATTATGAATACTTACGCAAAATTCTCAAGAAAATACTAGCAAACCAAATTCAGCAGTATATTTAAAAAATTATACTCCATGGCTGCATTAGTCTGTTCTCACACTGCTATAAAGATACTACCTGAGACTGAGTAATTTATTAAGGAAAGAGGTTTAATTGACTCACAGCTCTGCACCACTGGGGAGGCCTTAGGAAACTTATAATCATGGTGGTAGGGGAAGCAAGCACATCTCACATGGCTGCAGGTGAGAGGGAGTGCGCAGGAAAAACCACCATTTATAAAACCATCAGATCTTGTGAGAATTCGTCATGCCAACAGCATGGGGGAAACCGCCCCCATAATCCAATCACTTCCCTCCCTCAACAGGTGGGGATTACAGGTCCCTCCCTCAACACATGGGGATTACAATTTGCAATGAGATTTGGGTGGGGACACAGAGCCAAACCATATCATTCCATCCCAACCCCTCCCAAATCTCATGACTTTTCACACTTCAAAACACAATCATGTCTTCACAATAGTCTCCCAAAGTCTTAACTCATTTAGGCATTAACTCAGAGGTCCACAGTCCAAAGTCTCATTTGAGACAAGGCAAGGCCCTTCTGTCAACAAGCCTTTAAAATCAAAAGTAAGTTAGTTACTTCCTAGATACAATGGAGGTATAGTCATTGGGTAAATGCTTCTGTTCCAAAGGGGAGAAATTGGCCAAAATGAACGGGCTATGGGCCCCATCCAAGTCCGAAATCTAGCAGGGCAGTCATAAATCTTAAAGCTCCAAAATGATCTCCTTTGACTTAACGTCTCACATCCGGGTTATGCTGATGCAAGAGGTGGGCTCCAATGGCTCTGGGCAGCTCTGACCCTGTGGCTTTGCAGGGTACAGCCCCACTCATGGTTGCTTTCACAGGCTGGTGTTGACTGTGACTTTTCCAGGTGCACAGTGCAAGGTGTCAGTGGATCTACCATTCTGGAGTCTGGAGGATGGTGGCCCTCTCCTCACACCTACATAAGGCAGTAGTACCCCAGTGGGGACTCTGTGTGTGGGGTCCAACCCCACATTTCCCTTCCACACTGCCCTAGCAGAGGTTCTCCATGAGGGTTCCACCCCTCCAGCAGACTTCTGCTTAGACATCCAGGCATTTCCATGCATCCTCTAAAACCTAGGCAGAGGTTCCCAAACTGCAATTCTTGACTTCTGTGCACCCACAGGCCCAACACCATGTGGAGGCCACCAAGGCTTGGGGCTTGCACCCTCTGAAGCAATAGCCTGAGCTGTACCTTGGCCCCTTTTAGCCACAGCTGGAGTTGAAGCAGCTAGGACACAGGGCACCAAGTTCTGAGGCTGCACAGAGCAGGGGTGCCCTGAGCCCAGCCCATTTTTCCCTCCTAGGCCTCCAGGACTGTGATGGGAGGGACTGATACCAAGATCACTTACGTGCTCTGGAGATATTTTCCCAATTGTTTTGGTGATTACCATTTGGCTCCTCCTTACGCAAATTCCCACAGCCAGCTTGAATTTCTTCTGCGAAAATGGGTTTTCTTTTCTATTGCATCATCAGGCTGCAAATTTTCCAAACTTTTATGCTCTACTTCCCTTTTAAACATAAATTCCAATTTCAGATCATCTCCCCAAAGTTCAAAGTTCTACAGATCTCTAGGGCAAGAGCAAAATGCTGCCAGTCTCTTTGCTAAAGCATAGCAAGATCAATCTTTGCTCTGGCTCCCAAGAACTTTCTCATCTCCATCTGACACGACTTCAGCCTGGACTTCATTGTCCATATCAGTATCAGCATTTGGGTCAAAACCATTCAACAGGTCTCTAGGAAGTTCCAAACTTTCCTACATCTTTCTGTTGTCTTCTGAGTCCTCCAAACTGTTCCAATCTATGCCCATTACCCAGTTCCAAAGTTGCCTCCGCATTTTCAAGTACCTTTATAGCAGTGCCCCACTCTCTATGGTGCCCCACACTCTAATACCAATTTACTGTATTAGTCCATTCTCACACTGCTATAAATACACTACCTGAGACTAGGTAATTTATAAAGGAAAAATTTCATTGACTCACAGTTCTGCATGCTTGGGAAGGCCTCAGGAAACTTTCAGTCATGGCAGTAGGAGAGGCAGGCACATGTTACATGGCAGCAGGTGAGAGAGCGTGCAGGGAAAACTATCATTTATAAAACCATTAGATCTTGTGAGAATTAACTCACTATCATGAGAACCACATGGGGGAAACCACCCCCATAATCCAATCACTTCCCTCCATCAACAGGTGAGGATTACAGGTCCCTCCCTCCACACATGGTGATTACAATTTGAGATGAGATTTGGGTGAGGACACAGAGCCAAACCATATCAAGGACCAAGAGGGACTTATGCCTGGAATGTAAGGATGGTTCAACATACAAAAATCAAATGATATACTATACCCTATTAACAGAATTAAGAGAAAAAAAAACCCACATCATCATCTCAGTTCATGTAGAAATAGCATTTTAGAAAAATTCAACAATCCTTCATGAAAAAAATAACACTCAACAACCTAGAAAGAAAAGGAAACCTCCTCAACTCTTCAACAAAACAAAGGACATACATGAAGAGCCCAGAGCTAACAACATAACCAATGGTGAAAGACTGAAAGCCTTTCCCGTAATATCAGCAACAAGACAAGAAGTCCGTTTTTCCACTTCTATTCATAGTATTTAAAGTTCTAGCCAAAGCAATTAGTCCAAGTAAAAAAAAAAAAAAAAAAAAAAAAGGAAATAAATAAAAGGCATATAAGTTGGAATGGAAAAAAATAAAAGTATCTGTGTTTATAGATGGCATGATTATATACATAGAAAACCCCAAAGATTTCCCCCAGAAATGGTTAAAGCTAATAAACAATTTCAGCAAAAGTGCAGGATACAAAATCAACAAACAAAAATGTGGTGTATTTTGTATACTAACAATGTACAATCTGATAGGGAAATTAAAAAAAAACTATTTCATTTACAATAGAATAAAAAAAAATACTTAGAAATATGCTTAACTAAGGAAGCCAAAGATTTATACACTGAACACCAGAAAAGATATACTATCTAATCAATCAGAAGACTTAATGTTGTTTTCAATACAATCCAAAGCAATCTATAAGCTTCCATGTAATCCCTATCAGAATCCCAATGATGTGTTTTGCACAAATAGAGAAAACTATCCTAAAATTCATATGGAATCTCAAAGGACAACGAATAGATAAAACAGCCTTGGAAAAGAAGAACAAAGTCAGAGGACTAATGCCTCCTGATTTCAAAACTTACTATATATAACTAAAGTAATCTAAATAGTATGGTACTTGAATAAAGACAGACATATAAACCAATGGAATAGAGAGCCCAGAAACAAACCCTCAAGAATATGTTCAAATGATTTTTGACAAAGCTACCAAGACTATTTATTGGAGAAGGACAGTGTTTTCAAAAAATGGTGCTGGGACAACTGGATAACGATACACAAACAGAAAAAAAGTTGGACCTTACCTTACTCAACATACAAAAATTAACTCAAAATGCATGAAAGACTTGGTAGAGAAAGAAAGTAGGATAGTGCTTCCCAGGGGCTGATAGGAGGGAATAACAAGGAGTTATTTTTTAATATGTATAATTTTAATTTGGAATGATGCAAAACTTCTGGAGATCAATAGTGGTGATAGTTGCACAGCAATGTGAATGCACTTAACTCCACCAAACTGGACAGTTAAAAGTGGTTAAAATGGCAAATTTCATGTCATGTGTATTTTACTACAATGGTTTTAAAAAAATGAAATGTACAACTTATGGACAGACCTTAAAATATACTAGGGACTTTAGTTAATAATAATGTAGCAGTATTCATCTATCGATTGTAAAAAAAGTACCATGCTAATACAAGATGCTAATAATATGGGAATCTGTGGGCACTGGGTGGCAGAGATGGGGTATGGTAGAAAAGTAATATATGGGAGCTTTCTGTATGTACTTTCTGCTCAATTTTTCTGTAAACCTAAAACTACTCTAAAATACAAGGTCAGTTTTTCAAAAAGCCAGTATTATTGCATTTTTGGTGTTTTACTTCTGGTTTTTTTTGCCCTGTATGTTTTAAAAGCCAAATGCATAAAACTATAATTATAAATCTGTTAATAGACACACAGTATATAAAGATTGAATTTGTGACAATAACATGGGAGATGCAATTATAAAGGAGCAGAATTTTCTATATCATTGAAACTAAGTTGGTACTAATTTAAACTTGGATATTGTATAGTTAAGATATTAATTGTACCCAGAGTAACCACTGAGAAAAAAAAAAAAAAACTGGAAAAAAATACAAAAAAAAAAAAAGGAAACGAGAAGTGAATGAAAGTGATACACTTGAAAAATTATCAAATTATTTTCCACAGTGGCTGTACCATTTTATATTCCCACAGGCAATGTACAAGAGTTCCAATTTCTCCACATCCTTGCCTATACTTAGGTTCCATTAAAAAAGTGTAGACATACTAGTGAGTGTGGAGTGGTGTAGCTATGTTTTTGATTTGCATTTCTTTAAAGACCAATAATGTTGAGCATCTTTTCATGTGCTTGTTGGTCATTTGTATATCTTCTTTGGATATATGTCAATTAAAGTCCTTTGCCTAGTTTTTAATTGTGTTACTGGTCTTTTTATTGATTGGTAAAGTTATTTAAATATTAAATACCATAATTTTTGTTATACTGGAAAAATCACATTAACAGGAGTCTCAAAAAGGGAAAACCTTTGAGCCATTTTCTCTTGCTTCTTATTCACTTGGGATTTACATACCAAGAGATGATATTCACTTAAGTTTCTGTCTAACCAAAACTTTTTACTCAAAATAAATTATTATCTGTTTAAGGAACTGAAAGATGATAAGAGAGCCCTGCTCTAGAAGCACAACCTTTTTGTGTACTTAGTCATTGTCTCACTGAGGGATGAATCTTCAGCTCTGGGCTAGGGTTTATCATCTAAGGTGCTTTGAAGAGCATAAAATTACTTCAATTATGTTATCTCACTGAAATAAATCCCCACCAGAGAACAAACAATATTGACATAGAATTCCTAATTAAACATATATATAAATATATATACTGCTTAGGGTCACTTTAGTGCAATCAGATTATGGGATTTGCTGTAGCACAGAATGGAGTTCTAACATAGGAGATCAGATCATATGTTTGGACACACAATCATTTTCTCACTTTTCATTTTGGATCATATATTTCAGTGTGCCTAACTTTCTTCTCTGGTAAATAAATCAATTCCCCCAAAAACATTAACACCAGTGAGATCTAGACATGTTTGAAAATCCTATAAATATCATGTTAGAGAGAAAAAAGATTTCTTAGCTAAGAACATAGAATTTCATATTTTACAGAGCCTGTTCCCACAACTTCGGGTATTCAACTAGGTCAGTAATAAGAAGACACTGCCAGGCGTGGTGGCTCATGCCTGTAATCCCAGCATTTTGGGAAGCTGAGGTGGGTGGATCACAAGGTCAGGAGTTCAAGACCAGCCTGACCAATATGGTGAGACCCCATCTCTACGAAAAATACAAAAATTAGCCGGGCATGGTGGTGCACGCCTGTAGTCCCAGCTACTCTGGAGGTTGAGGCAGGAAAATCGCTTGAACCCAGGAGGCAGAGACTGCAGTGAGCCGAGACTGCACCACTGCACTCCAGCCTGGGCGACAGAGCAAGACTCCGTGAGAAAAAAAACAAAAACAAAAAACACCATTAGTTGTGAATGAACATTAACAAAAATGTGTTAACTATATTTTACAAAATAAACTGTCAGATTTTATTTTACATAGTACAAAGATGATTGTCTAAACTGTTCTTACCACCACCAAGATGATTTAAGCTTTTACACATTTTGAATAGAAACTTCCTTCAAGAAGAGCTTAGTAATCTTAGTGTTGAAGTTTTGAATCATCGTTTATTATCATGCTAATTATCAATAACTTATAATTATCTGAAGTGCCTCAACATATTTGAAACAGCTAAAAGAATAAAAGGTCTTATAATAGTAAACTCAAGTTTGTTAGTGCTATGACATGACTTCTATCTGCATATCAGGAATTTTGAATATTAAGTTCAGGCAAAGAAAAAATGCTTTTCTCTTCAGACAATTCTTCAGCCTCCAAAATCTTTCTAATAAGTATTTTGCTGCTTACAAATTCATTTGTATTTGTATTTGATTTTAATTTGTATTTCCAATTTGATTCTTTTCTGTGAGTTTAGAGAGCTTATTTATTGTCTTCAACATTAGTAAAAACATAAAACAAAGAGATACCATTTTCATTATCAGATTGGTAGATATGTTTAAATATGCAGGTAGTACTGCTGATGAGTATGTGGGGAATGAGGGACTCTGATATACCGAGGAAGCATCAGATGATATAACCCCTTTGTAAGATTTCTAGTGTCCACTAAAACAAAAAAATGCCTATGACCCAAGACACAGCAAAGAGGGACACAGTCCTCTGTGGAACAAGAAAGGGAAGAGAGAAGGGTAAGAGTAAGGGTGGGGACACAGAAAAGTCAGAGATGTTATTCTAATAAAGATTCCACTACCTGTAAGGATACATCAAAAGTGGGGGGAAAACATTATTATTCCATAACAGCACATATACACAAAATTTTTAAAAAGTTAAATTGCTTTTTTTAGGGAATATGGAGGCTTCGGTGACACTGTGGCAGAGTTTTAGTCGAGTAGTGGAGAAAGAAACTAGATTGCAATTGTGTGAGGACTGGGTAGGAGATAAGAAAGCAGAAACAACAAATGTGGAAAACTCGATTATTCTGAAAGGGTAGAGAGAAAGATAACTGGAAAAGTGTAAGTTTAGTGTTGGGAAAAGGATTTTTTTCCTCCCGAGGTAAAAATGAGTATATGTTCCATGCAGATACGGAGAAACCTATAAAAATAGTGGGGTTAAAATACAGGAGAATGTAAATAAGCAGGAAAGCGAAAGTCCCTAAGAAGAAGCAAACACTGACAGAAATGAAGAGAAAAAAATACAGTTTTATAATAATAGTAGGAAACTTCAAACCCCATACTTAACAATGAACACAGCATCTAGACTCGAGATCAATAAAGAGATACAGGACTTCAACAGTGGTACACATCAACTAGGCCTAACAGACATATGTAGAACTCTGAACCAAACAATAGCAAAAACACTTTCTTCTAAAATAAGTCTCAATGAACTTTATAAGACTGATATCATGTGAAATATCTTCACTGACAATGGATGAAGCTAGGAATCAACGTCAGAAAGAAAAATTAAAAATTCACATATATATGGAGATTAAACAACACACTCTTAAATAACCAATGGGTCAAAGAAGAAATCACAAGGAAAATCAGAAAATACTCAGAAATGAATAAAAACAAAAACAGCATAACTAAACTTATGGGATGCAGCAAAAGCAGTGGTCAGAGAGAAGTTTATACTATAAACACCTACATTAAAAAATAAGAAAGATCTCAAATCAATTACCTAACTTTACACCTTGAGGAACTAGAAAAAGAAGAGCAAACGAAACCCATAGCTAACTGAAGGAAGGAAATAATAAAGATTTGAGTAGAAATAAACAAAACAGAGAATGGAAAAACATAGAGAAAATCAATTAAACCAAAAGTTGGTTCTTCAAAAAGATAAAGAAAATTGACAATCTTTTAGCTAGAGATAAAAAAGAAGACACAAATATCTAAAATCAGAAAGGGGGAACATTATTACCAGCCACACAGAAATTTTAAAAGGTTAAAAGTACACAATGAACATTTATACACCAACAAATTAGATAACTTAGATGAAATCAACAAATTCTTACAAACACATGTAAATTATATAAACTGACTCCAAATCTGAATAGAAAAGACACTGAACTGAATAGAAAATCTCAACTGACCCATAAAGAGTGAGGAAATTGGACCAGTAATCAAAAACTTCCCCAAAAAGAGAATTCCAGGACCAGATGGTTTCACTAGACAATTCCAACAAAAATAAAGACTTTGAGTCAACAACAATCCTTCTCAAACTCTTCTAAAAAGTAGAAGGGGGAACATCTTCTAACTAATTCTACGGAGCCAGCATTACTCTGATACCAAAACCAGATGAAGACATCACAAGGAAACATTACATACCAATATCCCTTATGAATATAGATGCAAAAATTATCAACAAAATCCCAGCACAACAAATCCAACAGCATATTAAAAAGATTATATACCATGATCAAGTGGGATTTATCCTAGAAATGCAAGGGTGGTCAACATAAGAGAGTCAAACGATGTAACATACCACTTGAATAGAACAAAAAAATCTGCACATGATCATCTCTGTTGATACAAAAAAGATATCTGATAAAACCTGATACCCTTTAAAAAACACTCATAAAATTAGGCAGAGAAAGGAACTTCCTTACCATGATAAAAGACATTTACGAAAATCCCACAGCTAATATCATATTCAATAGTAAGAGACTGAAAGCTTTCACTGGGAAGATCAGGAACAAGACAAGCATGCCCACTTTCAGCACTGTTATTCAAGTTACAGCCAGAGCAATTAGACTGGAAAAAGAAATACATGGTAACCACATAAGAGAAAAGAAGATAAAGTATTTCTATTTGTGGATGACATGACCCTATAGAGAGAAATTTCAAAAGAATCCACAAAAAAGCTACTAGAGTGAATAAATTCAGCAAAGTTGCAGGTGACAAAATCAACACACACACATATCAGTTATGTTTCTATACACCAGCAATGAACAATCTGAAAAAGAAAGAAAATAATTCCATTTACAATAGCATATAAAAGAATGAAATACCTAGGAATAAATTTAACTAAGGAGGTGAACAACTTACATACCTAAAACTATAAACTATTGCTAAAAGAAGTTAAAGACCAAAATAAATGGAAGGGCATTATGTGTTTATAGATTGGAAACTAAATATTATAAAGAGGGCAATATCCCCAAGCAAAATTTCAATCTGAAAATTCCAAAGACTTTTTTTGTATCAGTGGAAAAGCTGACTCTAAAATTGACATAGAATGGAAAGGGACTCAGAAAAACAAAAACAACCTTGAAGCAGAAGAACAAAGTTGGAGCACACACACTTCCTGATTTCAAAATGTACTACAAAACTACTATAATCAAAATTCTCCAGTACTTGATGAGATACAGAGGTCTAGTTTCATTCTTCCATATATGGATATCCAGGTTTCCTAGCACAACTCAAAATGGATTATACACCTAAATCTAACTATGAAACTACTAGAAAAAGAAAACATAGGAGAAATGCTTCAGGACATTGGTCTGGGCAAAGATTTTATGGGTAAGATCTCAAAAGCACAGGCAAAATAGCAAAAATAGACAAATGGGATTATATCAAACTAAAAAGCTTCTGCACAGCAAAAGAAACAATCAGAGAGTGAAGAGACAATCTACAGAATGGGAGAAAATATTTGCAAACTATTCATCTGACAAGGGACTAATATCCAGAATATATAGTCATGTATTGCTTAACCATGGAGATAAATTCTAAGAAATGTGTCCTTAGGTATTTTCATCATCATGAGACTATCATAGATGCAGATTTTCTTAAGCTCTTCTAAAAGTAGAAGAACAAGAAAGCTCTTCTACTTAAAAGAAGAAAAGTACTACTTACAAATACCTACATGGTATAGCCTACTACATACCTATGCTGCATAGTATAGCCTATTGCTCCTAGGCTGCACACCTATATAGAATGTTATTGTATTGAATAATGCAGGCAATTGTAAGACAGTGGTAAATATTCATGCATCTAATCATATAAAAGGTACAGCAAAAATTTGGTATTATATTCTTATGGGACCACTGTCATACATGCAGTCCATCATTGACTGAAACATTGTGTAGAACATGACTACACAAGGAACTCAAACAACTAAACAACAAAAACACAAATAATTCAATTTAAAAATTGGCAAATGATCTGAATAAGCATTTCTCAAAAGAAAACATGTAAGTGGCCAAAAATTATATGAAAAAACACTCAACATCACTAATCATCAGGGAAATGCAAATCAAAACCACAATGAGATATCATCTCAACCCAGGTAGAATGGCTATTGTCAAAAAGACAAAAAAAAATAATAACAACAAATGCTGGTACGGATGTAGAGAAAACAGAATTCTTATACATTGTTGGTGGGAATGTAAATTAGTACAGCCATTATGGAAAACAGCATGGAGATTTCTCAATAAACTAAAAATAGAACTACCATATGATCCAGCATTCTTACTGCTGGGTATGTATCAAAAAGAAAGGATATCAGTATATCAAAGAGATATCTGCACTCTCATGTTTATCGCAGCACTATTCACAATAGCCAAGATATGGAATCAACATAAGTACCCATAAACAGATGCAAGGATAAAAAAATATATACACAACAGACCACCATTCAGCCATAACAATGAAATAAATCCTGTCATTGGTGAAAACATGGATGAACCTGGAGGACACTATGTGAAATAAGCCAGGCACAGAAAGATAAATACCACATATTATCATTCACATGTGGAAGCTAAAAAAGCTCATCTCATAGAAGTAGAGTATAGAATAGTGGTTAACTATTAGGATGGTGCAAAAGTAATTGTGGTTTTTTTTTTTTTTTCGATTAAAAGTTAAGAGAATATAGGGAAAGGAATGGGGAGAGAAAGGTTGGCTAACAGATACAAAATTGCAGCAAGATAGGAGGAATAAGTTCTAATGATCTATAGCAATGTAGGGTGACATAATTAACAATCCATAATTGTATATTTTCAAATAGCAAGAAAAGATTTTGAATGCTCCCAAAACAAAGAAATGATAAATGTTTGAGGTGATAGACACACTAATTACTCTGATGTTTAAAACTATAAAACTTTTAGAAGAAAACACAGGGGTCTCTTTGTGACCTTGAATTTGGCGATGAATTCTTAAATATGACACCAAAAGCATCAGCAACAAAAGAAAAAATAGATAAACTGGGCTTCATTGAAATAAAAAACTTTTGCACATCAAATGACATCATCAAAAGTGAAAAAACCTACAGAACAGGAGAAAATATTTGCAAATCATATAGCTAATAAAGGGCATGTATCCAGTATATATTTTAAAACTCCTACAATGCAACAATAACCAAAAACACAATTAAAAATGAGCAAAGAACTTAAACATACATTACTCCAAAAAATATACACAAATGGCCAATAAGCACATGAAAAGATGCTCAACATCATAAGACTTTTGGAAATGCAAATTAAAACCACAATGATATACCACTTCACACCTACTAAGATGGCTATTTAAAAAATAATGGAAAATAACAAGTGTCAGCAAGAATGTGGATAAATTGGAACTCTTGCATATTGCTGATGGGAATGTAAAATGGTACAGGCACTGTGGAAAACAGCTTGGCAATTCCTCAAAAAGCTAAACATATCATACAACCCAGCAAATGCACATCTAGGTATATACCCAAAAGAATTTAAATCAGGGACTCAAACAGATACTTGTACTCCAATGTTCACTGCAGCAATATTCATAACAGCCAAAAGATGGAAACAACCTAAGTGTCAGATGACACCTCATGAACAATCTAGGAGATGACTTCGCATCCCACAATTCCCATCCAAGGAGAGACCATCAACTTTGTGCTTTGACACAGATACATACACACCCCACACTCACCCTTCTCTTTAGCTGATGTTGGAAAATTCCATAGCCATCAACTGATTAAGTGTGTGCTCCACAGGGCATTTGAGACACAGAATTATTTCCAAAGGGTCTGGTCCAATTGTATTTTGATGATCTCCAACACTGAGAGTAGTACTCACAGCTGGTATTACAGGCTACAGGAGTTCTGTGAATTAAAAAATGTTATAAAGAACTTCAAAAATCATCTAAATTGAAGTTTCACATTGCAAAAAAACTACCTTGCTTGTTTCTCTTAATGCACAAGTGTAGCTAATTGTGCTTCATTTAAACTTTTAGACGTACCACAATAGATTCACACTTGATCCTAGTAGAAATTAAACCAGAGATAGCTATTAAAAGTAGGGATCCATTACACCATATTGAGATTTTCCACTTCAGACCTTCCCTTAAATGCATAAAAAGTTAGGAGAGGAAGGTCAACAGAAAGACCACCATTTGTATATTGATCCTAATATTTATATTTCCCAATTCTGGGCAGTAAATTAACAGTAAAAGAGGCAGGGGGTAGAAGAGGCAGAGGTGACCCCAAAATCCTAAACTATACATTGTCATTCTATTCCACAAACCCTTGCAGAGAACCTAGCTTTTGTTAAGAATAAACAGGACAAGCTTAGTATAGACAACATGGCTTCAGCTTTATAAACTATGCAAATAGACAGAACGGTGGGTTTTATGAGAATTAATTTCTCCCTAACTACTCATTTCTAAAGGAATTCGGTATCCTGTGGCTATACCATACATAGAGCTGAGCTCTGACCAAAAAGAATCAGCACAAACAAGGGGCTGCTACCAACTGTGATACAAATCACCAAGTCCAAGCATTGGCCAGAAAACAAAGGCAAGGAGTAACCAGTCACCAGGATGAGACAGACGAGATTATCTATGAAACAGTTTCAGTGGGTAATCCCCAGAAAGACTCTCCTCTGAGGCCCAGGACTTCAGGGGGAGAGAATTGCAGATGAAGCAGTAAATCTGATACCCCTGGATAGGGAGGGAGCTATTGAAGGCACAGTGGGGCTGGGTCCCTTCAGAATCACACTTTCTGTGCAGCTGTCCACGGCTTACTGAATAGGGGTGAGAACCAGGAATCCTCTTGGGGTTAAAAAGCTTCAAGGCATCCTGATGAGACATTTTATGTGAAAACCTGAGCACAAGTTCTGGAACTGAGACTACAGTGAAAGCATCTGTGTTCTGTTCCTCCTTACTCCCTTCCCCAGAGTTGCCCAGATAGGGCTTCATTCCTCATTTGAAGCCCTATCAGTAGGAGCCTACAGACAGCTAATAGCACAGTCCTGTCTTCATGCATAGAGTGATTCTACTCCTTGAGTATGTTGAAACTAAATAATCTGTCAATGTGAACTTGTTTTGTTTGTGCCCCACTACAGACACACAGTCAGTGGTCTTCATCATCTTTATGCTCTCTGTGCTTTATCCCCCAAGATCAGATTTCAACTGAAGAACTAGGACAATATTTTCACCAGTTTTAGCATGCAACTTTATTAACAACATGTAAATAAAATCTTAAAAGAATACACTTATATCAATATAAAGCACAGAAGTATAGCTTACTCAGGATGAATAGATTCATTATCATGTCACGTTGCAGAAATACTAAAAATATCTCAACTTATATTATGTAGCACAATAAAAATCAGCACATGTTCAAGATCTCAAGATTAACTGGTATCCATAAAATTGCCTCCCTCAATCAACATGGAAAACATGAGTATTGAATTTATAATTATAATATGCATTAGTTTCATATTGCAACTCCAAAAAACTGTTTGAGGCTTTATGAGAACAGAGGGGTATTCAGAGTTTGAGTATTAATCTTATGACTTTATCTCTCACTTCAGGATCACTGTGCTCTGCTAAGTCTTGGAGTTTCTGACCAAACTGTTTTGCTTCCTGGAATATTGAAATAAGCTCAGATTTAGTGAACTTTTCTTTGGTAAATAGCTTCACCTTTGTTTTGAACTGAAAATTTATATTCTCAAATATTTCAATAATATTAAGAATATTGGCCTTTGACTCATGCTTGTTAAAGGGTGCAACCAATGATGACAGTACTTTGGCACTGATCAATTCTCTTGTATTGGCACAATTTTTAGACAAACACGAAAACACTTTTAAAACATAAAACTTGGTTTTGACACTTCCCTTGTTTAACAAGGTGAGGAAATCTGGAATATAACTGGTAATCACATAGTGATCTTCAAATTTTACACTCAAGTGCCCTAGTAATTTCAGTCCAGCCAGCTGCACAGGGGAGTTCAAGGGGCAAGAGACTATGTCTTTACAAACTTGATGTATATAGGACTCCCCTGATTTTGGTTCTTCAGAAGACTCAGAGCTGTCATCCACCATACTTAAAGCTCTAGGGTGTTCTTTAACATTGGCATTATTGACTAAGTTTTCAATCATAACAGTAATACCTACATCATGAATTATATCTTGAGTAAATGGATAAGCAGGACTGATGCCCATTATCATTGTAGCTATTTCATGAATGAAAGGATCCTTGGTTAACTTAAGGAGGGCAACAAGTTTATCAAACTCTTTAGGCTCTAAACTAAAGCCACGTGATTTGCAGTGGCAGGCCTTCGGATTAGGCCCATACTTTTCCCTTTGCCTAATCTGTTTTTTTATCTCAGTTAAGGTCTGGTAATAAGGCCCATGATAAGGTGGGATCTTGGTCAAAGGTCGAATCCCCAGAGGAGTTTCAATCAAGGTCTCAACCAGGGTCCAGTTTCCTTCTGGAGGCAAGGGTTGCTCCCCTCCCTCAATTGGAACTAGGACAATATACCTGGCCCTTGACCATGCTATTGCCTTTTGTTTTATAGTAAGTGTGGGTTTGTGTGCGGGCTTGGGCTTTTCCTGGATCTTAGGTAGGGGCTTACAAACTTGAAGAGAGGTCTCTTCTTCAGGCCAGAACCAAGAACCTACACTAGACTCTTCTCCAGTCCAGAACCAGGAGCATATATTTTCTTCATCCTCATCACTGGATTTCATCCCAATGCTGGCCTCTTCCCTTCTGTCAGGTCTGGACCCAGTATTGGCCTTATCATGTGACTTGGCATAGGACCTAATATTTGCCTCAATGACAGCAACAACCTTGACTTCAGATTTGGTTACAGCACTGACCCCAGACATAGGCATGGCCTTTGACTTGGTTTGTGGCACTATACTGCGTTCTGCCAGGGGTTTTGTATTAGTCTCAACCATGACTCTACTCTTAGTTGTATCTTCCATCTTGCTCACTTCCCTTGTCACAGCCATAGCCTCCCTGTAGGTCACTTTATGTGTCCTGGTCATTGCTCCATCATCAGCTTTGGCCTGGGTCACTGATTCTGTTTTCAGTTCTGCCTCAGCCACTGCCTTGGCTTGGGTTTTATCATTCACTCTAGCAGTGGCAGGACCACTGATTCCATCTTGCAGGCCAGCCTCAGCCTTTCCTCTAGCCCTTGCTTCTGTCCCAGAGTCAACCATGTTCCAAGTTTAAGGTAAGGACAAGTTATATACCCCCACCCCTGTCTCAGCCTTGACTGAAGGTCTGTCCCGGTTGGTGTTTTCATACAAAGTCCAGTAGTCACTCTGTCCCCTTTCCAACTACAGGCTCTGCCAGTGATATAGAAAACATGCAGAGGAAGCTCACTCAAGGTAGGGAAGGATGGCTGTGCATGGGCCCAGCCCTGTAGAGGGTGGTGGTCTTCAGCCACTCCAAGGCCACCAGATCTGCCACTGAAGTAGGACCTAGGGGTGGAGGAAGGAAATGGGGCTTTGAGTCTCTTTCAATTTTTTTCTCCTCATGCTGATCAGCACAGGGAGACAGGAGAATACGGAGATTCAGTGCTTGGTGAGAGAGGTAGATAATTAGCAAACTCTCTCTCCCTTCATTTCACCCACTCCCTACACTTCCAAGTGCTATCAACCTTCTTTCCAGTCACCAAACAGGAGCAGAAGGAGTAGGAAAACTGGATGAGAAGCTGAGGAATCCCTTTAGTGGTTCTTGACCCCTGCTGGAGCCAAGCAGCTCTCCACTACTCCATCCTACAAGTCTACCCAGGCAATCCCCATACTCATACCAACCTGCACTGATCTGGAGTAACTTTCTCCTCCTTACCTTGCTTCCAATGGTGACAAGCCCTATAGCAGATCTACAGGAAGACCTATGGACAAATAAACAAACAGGAGAATGTGGAAACTGATCTCCTGGTGACCGACCTTGGTCCCTAGCCCCGATTCTTGCCTTTCCAGATACATTTTGTCTAGTGTTTCCCTCCTCCTAGTACCCTCTCCCCCCATGCTTTGTTTCAGGGCTACTTCTCCTCCTCCTCCCTATTGCCCACCATCTTCCTCTTCAGTGATTGCCCTAGAATGTCCCTCATTCAGATTAGACTAGGCTTAAGCATGAGAGCAGGACAAGCAAGTGGAGAGTGAGAAAGGCAGGTCTTAGTATTCTGTATCCCCACAACTTACCAAGACTCCCAACTAAATCAGCAGCAGCAGGGGGTGGGGCAGATGGGCATAACTGGTAAAATGACAAAACAGAAGAGATGGAATTCTCTAGTCGAAGTTGCTCCCGTCCCTGTACCTTTACACCAACCTTAACAGATACAGGGCAATTTTCTCTTCTTCATAATTTCCTAGTTTTAAGTTGGGTGACTATTTTACAAAACTTCACAACTGACAGTTCCACAGACCTGGAGACAGATCTACCTACAGGGATTCACAAAAACAGAGACCAATAAATGAAGACACAGGAGACAGTTGAGGTTGTCTTTGGTAGAGACCAGCACCCAGGGCACAGATTCTTTCTGGATACAGATACTTTTTCGGCAAACATTTTCTGTCTCCCCTTTTTCTCCCACTCCTAAATCTTCAAGCCCCTCTGCTCTATTCTCAAAGTCTGACAATTCCTATACAGAGACAACTCAAACATCCCTACAGGGTAGTAGTAATGGTATTAGCAGGGATAAAATGTCTAGACAAACCACTGAGGCTGAGAAAAAAATGAAAAGTATTTATTTACATATTTTATCTGGGTTCCTATGTTTCCTTCCTCTCTCCCAAAGCCTATCATTTTCTGCAACATAATGCGGGTAAGGGAGGACATGTTAGGAAAGCTGGCAGAGAGTTCTGGAAGCTCCCTTACACTCCTGCCTACCCTAATCTTAGCCATCTACAACCTCCAAGTACTGCCTCCAAGTACTGCCCACTCTGTGAAAACCACGCCAATTTTCTTTTCCTTCTCCTCTCCCCTTGTGGGAGTCTGCAGAGGTCTGCTGTCCCCTACAGATCTGTACAGAAACATGGAGTGCTGCAAACTTAGGAACAGATCTACACATACACACACAAAGAACAAATGAAAGACAGAGAGAGAGACGTGGTTATTAACGGTCAGACCAGTAACCAAGACATGAGGCCCTTTTCGAATCCAGAGCCTTGATTATCAAACATTTATAACCTCTTTTTACATTCTGTCTCTCTCAGGGCTCCCCAGACAACTGTCCTCGCCTATGGAAGCAGCCCTCTCTTCCTCTTATCTATTCTGCCTTTTCCCTGCTAGAAGCTGCAACCTTTTTCTTCCCAAACATGGTTTGAGGTGAACCGAGTGTATGGAAATCAAGCTAGCAAAAGGCAGATCATTTTTTTTTCTTGTTGTGTGCCATTCCTATTACCCGTTTCTCTCTCCTTCTCACCGCCCGCCTCCCATGACCAGGTCGCGTAACCAGTGTTCACCTCCGATAGCCACATCCACCCCCAAGCAATGCCCACCTTCTCACCGACCTTCTCTGCTTGGATCAGAGGCAGTTTTCTTGTTTCCTTGCCTCGAGGTGCTGTGTCATACAGCAGCAGGAACAGACAGTCAGACACAAGGACTCGAGGCAATGGCGGCGGCTGTGTATGGAGACTGACCCGGCACCTGGGACTCAAGACGAGATAACCGCTTTATCAGATTAAAGACTGCGACTGGAAAACTGTTGTCAATTTTGGTATTCTTTTCTCCTTCCTGTTCCCAGGGCTCCTCAGAACCTCGAGCGTAGTTACCGTTTAACATCTACCTTTTCCTCCACAGACGAGGTTCTTCCCCGTCCGGGTTACCCACATCGGCAGTGGGAGGAGCTAGAGCGTAGTTTATGGGGATCCGGCTTCTGGAAGCGGAGTGATATCAGGCTTTGTCTAGCGCCGCGACTCTTACTGTCGGAGGGCTCCCTGTCCTGTTCCCTGTGGTCGCTTCAGGTATTGGAATGCGCAGGGGCGAGTTCCGGATATAGGGAAAACGGCGCTGGAACAAGAGAGGCATACAAATACCAGAGTGTTTCTGTATTAGTTTCCCTTTTGCGGGAGCTCCCCCCAGCAAGCCTACCATTCTTTCCTGAACTGAAATGCACACGGGTTTCCAGCTGTGGTGTCAGGAAATCTCTTCTGGCGGGACAGGAGGAAGTGTTCCAGTCTTTAGAAGTTCATCTCTTCAAACACAGAGGCCCACTGAAATGGGCGGTCTCGGGGTGGGGCCCAAGGTAGGGAAGTTGGCAAAGAGAGTCAAGACTAAGATAGGAGAATACGTACTGATCGATTCCGCAAACTTTGTGTTCCTTCGAGTCCCCCCTCCCAGCCCTTAATTTTCATTTTCTTTTCTTTTTTTTTTTTAAGTTCTAGGATACATGTGCAGGATGTGCACGTTTGTTAAATAGGCAAACGTGTGCCATAGTGGCTTGCTGCACCAATCAACCTATGACCTAGGTATTAAGCCTGGCATGCATTAGCTATTTTTCCTAAGGCTTTCTCTCCCCCCACCACACCCCCTGACAGGTCCCAGTGTGTGTTGTTCCCCTCCCTGTGTCCATGTGTTCTCATTGTTCAGCTTCCACTTATAAGTGAGAACATGCAGTATTTGTTTTTCTGTTGCTGCATTAGTTTGCTGAGGATAATGGCTTCCAGCTCCATCCATGTCCCTACAAAGGACATGATCTCATCCTTTATTATGGCTGCATGATATTTCATGGTGTATATGTACCACATTTTCTTAATCCTATCATTGATGGGCATTTGGGTTGATTCCACGTCTTTACTATTGTAAATAGTGTGGCAATGAATATACGTGTGCATGTATCTTTGTAATAGAATGATTTATATTCCTTTGGTATATGCCCAGTAATGGGATTGCTGGGTCAAATGGTATTTCCGGTTCTAGATCTTTGAGGAATTGCCACACCGTCTTCCACAATGGTTGAACTCATTTACATTCCCACCAACAGTGTAAAAGCGTTCCCATTTCTATGCAACTTTGCCAGCATCTCGTTTCTTAACTTTTTAATAATTGCCATTCTGACCGGTGTGAGATGGTATCTCATTGTGATTTTGATTTGCATTTCTCTAATGATCAGTGATGTTGAACTTTTTTCCATGTGTTTGTTTGCCGCATAAATGTCTTCTTTTGAGAAGTGTCTGTTCATGTCCTTTGCCCACTTTTTAATGGGGTTGTTTTGTTCTTGTAAATTTAAGTTCCTTGTAGATTCTGGATATTAGACCTTTGTCAGATAGATAGACTGCAAAAATTTTCTCTTCTGTAGGTTACCTGTTCACTCTGATGATAGTTTTTCTGTGCAGAAGCTCTTTAGTTTAATTAGATCCCATTTGTCAAATTTTGCTTTTGTTGCAATTGCTTTTGGTAATTTCGTTATGAAATCTTTGCCCGTGCCTATGTCCTGAATGGTATTGCCTAAATTTTCTTCCAGAGTTTTTATAGTTTTGGGTTTTACATTTAAGTCTTTAATCCATCTTGAGTTAAATTTTGTATAGGGTGTAAGCAAGGGGTCAAGTTTCAGTTTTCTACATATGGCTAGCCAGATTTCCCAAGACCATTTATTAAATAGGTAATCCTTTCCGCATTGCTTGTTTTTATCAGGTTTATCGAAGATCAGATAGCTGTATATGTGCAGTCTTATTTCTGAGTTCTCTATTCTGTTCGACTGGTCTATGTGTCTGTTTTTGTACCAGAACCATGCAGTTTTGGTCACTGTAGCCTTGTAGTATAGTTTGAAGTCAGGTAGTGTGATGCCTCCAGCTTTGTTCTTTTTACTTAGGATTGTCTTGGCTGTATGAACTCTTTTTTTGGTTCTGCATGAATTTTAAAAGTTTCTTCTAATTCTGTGAGAAATGTCAATGGTAGTTTGATGGGAATAGCACTGAATCTATAAATTACTTTGGGCAGTATGGCCATTTTCATGATATTGATTCTTCCTATCCATGAGCATGGAATGTTTTTCTATCTGCTTGTTTCCTCTCTGATTTCCTTGAGCAGTGGTTTGTAGTTCTCCGTGAAGGAGTCCTTTATTTCCCTTGTTAGCTGTATTCCTAGTTATTTTATTTTCTCTGTACCAATTGTGAATGGGAGTTCATTCATGATATGGCTCTCTGCTTGTCTGTTATTGGTGTATAGGAATGTGTGTGACTTTGGCACACTGACTTTGTATTCTGAGACTCTGCTGAAGTTGCTTATCAGCTTAAGGAACTTTTGGGTGGAGACAGTGGGGTTTTCTAGATATAGGATCATGTCATCTGCAAACACAGACAATTTGACTTCCTCTCTTCCCATTTGAATATCCTTTATTTATTTCTCTTACCGGATTTCCCTGGCCAGAACTTCCAATACTATGTTGAGTAGGAGTGATGGGAGAGGGCATCCTTGTCTTATGCCGGTTTTCAAGGGGAATGCTTCCAGCTTTTGCCCATTCAGTGTGATGTTGGCTGTAGGTTTGTCATAAATGGTTCTTATTATTTTGAGATACGTTCCTTCAATACCTGGTTTATTTCTTTCTCTTGCCTGATTGCCCTGGCCAGAACCTACAATTAGACAGATCAACAAGACAGAAATTAACAAGGATATTTAGGACTTGAACTTAGCTCTGGTCAAGTGGAACTGACAGACATCTTCAGAACTCTCCACCCCAAAACAACAGAATATACATTTTTCTCGGTGTCATGTGGCACTTACTCTAAAATTGATCACATGGAAGTACACATTGGAAGTAAAATACTCCTCTTCAAATGCAAAGGAACTGAAATCATAACAGTCTCTCAGACCACAGTGCAATCAAATTCAAACTCAAGATTAAGAAACTCCCTTAAAACCACACAACTACATGGAAATCGAACAACCTGCTCCCGAATGACTCCTGGGTAAATAATTGAATTAAGGGAGAAATCAAGTTCTTTGAAACTAATGAGAACAAAGAGACAACATACCAGAATCTTGGATGCAGCTAAAGCATTGTTAGGAGGGAAATTTACAGCCCTTAATTTTCTACACGAAATGGTCAAGGTCCTGACGAGGCCACTGGAAAGCTGATCCAGCCTGACTTGCAGATCAGTATCAAACATCCTTTCATCTTTTTTCTGTTCCTCTTACCTGAGTCTTTTCACCGTTATTGCCCAGCATATGTCTTGCATTGAAATAGTCAAAGATAAAGTGGGATGGGGATATAGGGAAAGCAGAGAGATGACATTAATACCAAACTACCCCAGTGTGTATGTGTTCCATTCTCACAGTATTTTCCCCACCTAAATAAATATTCAGAGCCTGAGCATAGGCTTGAGAAAAACAACTCTGTACTCATGGAATAGGATTAACACCAAAATACCTTGTACTGGTGAGCCAACTCCCTCCTCATTTTGTGGGCTCCTTCGAGGCCTTACCGACCACATTTTCTGCCCCCAAAAGCCCAGTGGAGTAGAAGGAGCATCGGGACTGTGGGCTAGGGAGGAGAGGCAATTTCAGGCCAGACAGGCCCGGGGCTCTAGGGTGGTCCTCCTGTGCGTTTCCTTCGCTGCTTCATGGAGCCATGCCAGGGAAGAAGGTGCACCTGCTCTTAAGTGAACTCTGGGGCAAGGGCTTTCATCATGGCCTCACCGCTGCCCCTCTTCTAAAAGAAGGTAGACATAGACCTCTAATCCTAGGAAACTAATCACTGGTCTGCACCAGACTCATTCTTTCTGCCACATCGCTTTTTCTCATTTCAAATGGTGGCTCACATTGGCATTGTGCCATCCCCACAGTTGCCCCCAAAAGAGGGCCTTTCCCTGTAAGGATCCACAGGAGGTCATAACAGTCCTCCCTCTTTGATGGCACCAGGTAGGGATGGTCTTAGCACCTCTTCCACTTTTCTGTCAGGAGAGGGGACTGCTGTTGGTGCCCTTCCTGAAGGCAGATCCCAGATCCCAGGTGCTCTCCTCAACTGCACCTTTTCTCTGAGCCCTGCACCCTTCCTAATGAATGCATGTGCTCTTTTCCTCTGAGTATATAAAATATTTTACTCTCCCTTCGAAGCGGTGGGGAGTTTGGGTTGTTAAACTGGAAGTTCCCTGAATGAAGGGCCCCTTTTTTTTCCGTCTTGTTCAGCAATGTATCTTCAGCACATAGTAAACAATACAGTCAGTCAAGGGTTGAAGGAGGTGAGGGGCTACTGAGTCATGAGAATTCCACTGGTACCTTCCGTTTTTTGCAGATCAATGCTAATTCACAGGTGTGTCTTTGTCTCTGCTGCCTGTAAGCCCAGGACTTAGATCAGAGTCAGCCATACAGGAGCAGCTCTGATTTTAATGGAGGAAGGGAATAAGGATTTTTTAAAATATATTTTAGAAAGAAGCCTGGGATATCTTATTATCTCATATTTGTAATGAAAATTTTGGGGGATACATTTAATTTTGATTGATATTAGTGGTTTCTTTTTCTGTCTTCTATTCATATTTACAACTATGCATTATTAAGTTCTTCAATATATTAGCAAACCCCTATGAATTCATAAAGGCCAATGAACAATGATCCAGTGGAATAATATGCAAGTATATGAACAGACTCTTCACAAAAAGACACATCAGTATGTTTTAAACATTTGAGAAAATGTTTAATCTCACTAATAATAGCAAATGCAAAATATAATTACAATGGTATATTATTTCTCATCTATCAGATTAACAACAAAACTTCAAATTTTATTGGAGAAAGGGTTGGAAAACTGGCACTACTGTATGTTGTTAGTGGAAATGCAAATTGTTATACCATCTATGATGATTATTTGGCAATTATCAATACACAAATGCACGTAGCCATAGACCAGAAATTACACTTTAAGAATCTACCCTGAAGTAATATTTGCACATTGCAAAATACTGTGGATACAAGAATATTCACTGAAGATTTCTTTTAAATAATAAAAGATTGAAAATAATCTAAATATTTATCAATCTAAATATTGATCAGATTAAATAAATTATGGCATATCTTCATGCCGTGGTGTGTTCTGTGACAGGCTTATTGATGATTGCGTTTTCCTGTTTCATTGATGACTGCCTTTTTTGCTGTAATCTCACATGGTGGAAGGGGTAAGAGGTTTCTTTGGGGCCTCTCTTATGAAGGCACTAATCCCAGATATGAGTCTCATCACCTCCTGAAGGCCCCACCTCCTAATACCATCACTTAAGTGTACAGTTCTGTGGGTTTGTACAAACGTATGCCTAGTATAACTTCACCACCACAATCAACATACAGAACATTTCCATCACCCGCCTCCCCCCACCAAATTTCCTCATGTCTCTTAGAAGTCAATCCTTCTCCCCATCCTCTATAGGCTATCTCCAATCTGTTTCTGTGCCTATTGTTTTCCCTTTTGCAGAAATAATTATCAATAGTCCAGGGCATTTTCAACAGCTCAGTTGTCTTATAAATAGTGTGCTGTATTATAATTATCACTGCTTTTAAAATTAAAATGCCCACGATGTAAGGTATGGAGGGCTTTGCTCAACTTCAAACCTCATGGACTGATGTTATTCAACAAATGACATTTTCTTAACAGACTGATTGCCTTCAAATTTCAGTACCATCTACTCACTAGTTGGCTGCTATTGAGTCACTTACTTCATGTCAATTTAATTTTGTGTAAAATTTGGAAGGGAAAAAAATAAAACAAACAAAAAGGTACATTGTCCTTTGGGAGCTTAAAAAATAAACTATCTGGAGTCAGTGTATTTTAAAACTTCTTCAGCTGTTACGAGAGGAATGGTGTTAGGTGCTTTGGCCAGGATACTTAACCTTTGTGTGCCTGGATTTCCACTTGTGTAGAATGAGGAAAATAAGTATATCTCCTTTAATAGGGTTGTTGTTGTAAAGATTAAATAAAACACAACCCAGATAAAGTCCTTGAACACTGCTAGGCTCTTGTAAACACTAAAAAATGTGACCTATCATAATTACAATTTGAATTTATATAGCCTGAACTTAGTACACATTTAAGAAGACTTAATGATCTTACTGTCGAAGTATGTCTATCAACGGATATAATTTTAAAATCATCATTTATTTTCACAGTAACTGCTGTTTTATGACTTATGTAATTATCTCAGGAACACTTCAGACATTTGAGAGATCCAAAGGAGAAAAGGTATCTTATATACACCTTAAAAAATGAGGATATCAGATAATAACCTAAGTATTTTATTAGCACCAGGCTTCGTTTATCTTTTTTGGGTGGCACGCGCTATGAACAGTAAGTTGAAGCAGGAAGATTAAAAAAAAAATGCCCTTGCTCCAAGGTTTTTACTTGGCCTCCAGCTTTTAGCCAGAAATCCCATTGGAGATTCAAGTTGATTTTTATTGTTAAAGGAATACTCATACTTCTAATCTTACATTCTACCAATAAGTGACTGAATGCTTTCTCTAACTACACCTCACAGCATTGCTTGAGAGCTGAAAGATCCAACACATATTAGCAATTGTTAGTAGTAATTTTAGGTACTTAATTATCCATTCACTATTAATCACTTGGTGCATAGTCTTCAGATTGTTTCTCTTTCTGTAATGTATTCTCATATATCAAAACACTCCAATGTATATACACATAAAATACATTTCTTTGCAAAATTGTGATTACCCTCTATGTAATATATTACCTTACCTGTTTTCCTTATTATGATATCTCTGGATTTTTATTTGCCATTTCATTTGGTTGAGCACATTTTCAAATGTTTATTGTATATTTACATAGTTCTTTGTGCTTTCTGTTGTTCTTATTTGCCAATTTCTCTATTTGTTAAGAGATCTTTATATACCAAGCATATTAACCCCATGTCTTCAATATAGGTCATAAGTATTTTCCTACACCTCTTTTTGTGTGTGTATGTATGTATATATGTGTGTGTGTATGTGTGTGTATATATATGCACTTATAAATAATTTATATGCTATTTATGCCCAATTTGTATATGCTATATATAGAGAAAGCTATACCAAAGACATTAATATGTAGTTATATGTATATAAAGCCATATGTATATATACATGTATCACTATACACAAAACATTTCAAATTTTATAGTTTTTTAAATTTTAAAATGTAGTATAGTTCACTATTTAAGAGAAAATACAAACAATATACTTGAGGACATTGAAAGTCTATCCACATGATGGGATAGAAAAATATTGGGATGTTTAGTATTTCCAGGACTTGAGTCCCTGAAAAGTAATTCACATAATTTTTTCTCTGAGGAAAGTCACTTCTAACACTTGATATGAGTCATGGTAATAAAAATGGTAGGATCAAGGGAGATAAAAAATGTTTAATACCTGGAATATAGTATTTCTAAAAGTTTTAATACCCTACCCCTTACTTCAGTTTTTCTATGTCAACAAACTGTGTTTCTGCCTGAATGACACAGCACCTCAGTGACTAGTCATTACCCATGACCCCCAACACCTAGGCCTCTTGGTACAGGGAGCAGGATTTCACCTACACCATCATTATTTTCATCATCAATAGAGTTGTTAAGTTAGTGAGGGCCACATCTTGGATTTGAACATGATGACATGAACAGTATGACATGGCTTTAGGGCCAGTACTCTTAACCACTGCACCACAGAACCTCTGTCCCAGAGATATTATGATCGCCAGAATCAATGATTCTGATTCATAAATGAGCATTTATGTGGTCACTGAACATCCTTTGTGGCCTATGTGCTGTGAAATATCAAGATAACCACTGAACAAGGTCTAGGTCTGTGTGGAAGTTATGATGACCTCTGTAAAACTACATTAATGTATAAAGGAGAAGGGAAGCCTCACTGGAGATGTCAGAGTCTCCTTGAAGAGGAGCTGTACCCAGAACAATGGACAGGACTTACGGAGGCTGGATGGGTGGAAGGGAGAGGGAATCTAGTATGACTGGAGTGAAAACTGGGGTCCTCTCAGGTGAATAGACAGGGCTCAGAGATAACTGATTGGACACTACAGGGGTCTGAGGTCATCCTGGTGTAGGACCAATTGAAGAAGGAACACACTGGTTTCTACAGGATGCTACATAGTTCCTTTATGCAATGAATTGGCACAAATGTTAGAAGAAATGTGCCCACGTATCTGCCAGTCATTCATGGCGGCAGAGAAGAACCAGGAGCACCGAGAGTAGTAAAGATAAGTTGATGTTCAGTTTCCTAAACCTTCATCAGTAGGATTTCAAAGGAAATTGTTTACAATTAATTGAACCTGTCCCTCTGAAAATTATATACTCCCCTTAAATTTTCTCTGACGCTAAGTCTCATGGACTCCTATCTACCAGCGAGTTTTTGCCTGCATTCTGGAGTCATATTCTCACACAGAGCACTCTCCTCATGTGTTAATACTTGCTCTTTACTTTCATTTGTTTTATCTCTGTATCCTACCAGAGATTATTCAGAGGCTTTTTCCCTCCTTTGTAGCCTCAACTCCTTTCATCAGCTCAGTACGTTGTATCACAACACACAGACTGTTTTGACAAGCTTAGGCAAAATTTAACACTCACTATCAATATCTTTTACATATTTCTTTGTTGCATGTATTATTTCTGCAGAGTTTAGATCTGACTACCAGATAGAACTGTGGCTGCTGGCCAAAGACATTGTGGAGATAATTCCCTGATGCCATAGACACATATCCGTGAATGAGGGTTTTGCTACTTTTTCTAGGTATTCATTTTGCTATTATCCAGAGTTCTTGACCAAGCTCAATCTTGTTCTATTCACACAGAATTTGCTATTCAGATGCTAACAAGCCATTTAGAAATGACGTTTTCAAACTGGAATGCCTGGGATAATATCTATCCATTCATTCATTTATCCCTGTGAAAAAATTAAGATTGTTTGACTGTTTTCATTGACAAGGCTATCAAGTTCTACTGGTGATTGTGAATCACTCCAAGAACTTGCCTCCTCTTGAAGACAGGAATCATTATCCTCTCACAAAACAAGAGAAGAGAGGTTCAAGACACCAAAGCATTGAATAATTCTGTTTTTCTTCTTTTTTTTTTTTTAAAAAAAGAAAAACTGTAGCTTTACAAAAAATGTCTCAAAAATTCCCATGGTCTGGAAAATGTATGTATGTGGTGGGACAAAATTAATATAGGAATCATAAAGAGCAATTATTTCAAGTAATATGGGAAGAAAAAGTATTATATTACTTCCTCCTTCCATGCTTTCCGAGGTCTTATTTATTTTGCCCAAAATACATTATGCATAGTTCTTTGGAATCTCTGCTTCAGTGTGTAATCACACACGTGGCTGTGTACATAAATTATGTTTATATTCTCTGAGGGTAAGTTAATATTGGGGATCTTGGGTGATGTATTAGTCCCAGGGAAAGGAGTGTGCAGAGAGTATGGAAGAGAGGATCATACAAAGAAGTTGAGGAGAAGTTTTGGCCAGCCATTATGGGGATGTGACACTGGGAAGTATCCTCTCTGAGGGGCCCTCTCTACAGTTTGAACTTATCAACAGATCTTGATGAGCAGAGATGGAAGCAGGTCATCCAGTATTGGTGTGGCCCCAATGGGGCAGCTTTCCTAGAAAGGAAATCTCTGTGGCTGGAGTAAGTCCTCTTCACAACTCTTTGAAGACAGAGAAATAGGGGCTGGCTAAGCCTTAGAGCTGATGTAGGCATTGTCCTGCTGCCTGGCACATAGCATGGCACATTCTTGTCTTTCAGCATGTGGTTATGAATGAATGAAGGTGACTGCTCAGTTTAGTCTGTGAGTGAGTACCCACATCCTCATGGGATGTGGGCAGCTGCAAGTAAGCAGGGTCTGAGTACTTCTGTTCTCTGGGCCCTGGAGGCCATACACTCAAGAGGTAAACATCAGTATCATTCAAGAGATTTCAGCCATTCCTTCCCCATTGGAATACATAAACAGACCCCATAGGGTGATTCGAACTATTAGAACTAATAAACAAGTTCAACAGGGTGGTAATATACAAGATAAATATGCAAACATAAATTCATTTCTATACACTTGTGATGAACACTCTGAAAATACAATTTATAAAACAATTCCATTTATAATACCATGAAGAATAAAACATTTGGAGATAAATTTAACCAATAATAGATAACTTGTATACTTAAAACTACAAAATATCATTGAAAGAAATAAAATGAAATCTAAACAAATGAGAGAAAATTTCCTGTTCATGGATCTGAAGACAGAATATTATTAAGATGTCATTATGCCCCAATTTTGTCTACAGATTCCACACAACCCGTATCAAAATACCACTTCACTTCTTTTCTGAAAACGACAAGTTCATTCTAAAATCCAAATAAAATGCATGGATTCAGAATAGCCAAAACAATCATGGAAAATAAAAAGTTGGAGAAATTCAATTTCCCAATTTTAAAACTTACTACAAAGCTACATGTATCACGATAGTGGTATTGGTAAAAAGATAGACATATAGATGTCTGTTGGAGTACAATTGAGAATCCAGAAATAAACCTATGTATTTATGGTTCTCTGATATGAGAAAAGAGTGCCAATACCATTTAGTGGAGGAAATTGGTGTGTTGTCTTCAAATGGTGTAGGGACAACTGACTATCCACATGCAAATATACAAAAATTGGCCGGGTGCAGTAGCTCACGCCTGTAACCCCAGCACATTGGGAGGCCGAGATGGGTGGATTGTCTGAGGTCAGGAGTTGGAGACCAGCCTGGCCAACATGGCGGAACCCCGTCTGTACTAAAAATACAAAAATTAATGGGGCGCGGTGGTGCGTGCCTGTAATTCCAGCTAGTCGGGAGGCTGAAGCAGGAGAATTGCTTGAACCCGGGAGGTGGAGGTTGCAGTGAGCCCAGATTGTGCCACTGCACTCCAGCCTGGGCCACAGAGCAAGGCTCTGTCTCAAATATATATACATATATATAAATTAATTCAAAATGGTCAAATATCTAAAAGTAAGAGATAAACTCTGAAAGTCTTAGAAGGAAACAAAAGTTGTCTTTGTGACTTTGAATTAATAAATGGTTTATTTTTTATGACCACAAAAATATAAGTAACAAAATAAAAGGTACATAAATTGCATTCATCAAAATAAAAGCTTTTATGCTTCAAAGGATACCATCAAGGTGAAAAGGCAACCCACCGAATTGGAGAATATTTTTGTAAATCGTATGTATTAAAAGGAAATTGTATATGGAATATATAAATAAACTCTTACAACTCAAAAGTTATAAGACAACTGAATTCAAAATGGACAAAGGAACTGGATAGACATTTTTCCAAAGAAGATATACAAATGGCCAATAAGCAGATGAAAAGATACTCAACATCATTAGCCATTGGGGAAATACAAATCAATACCACAATAAGATACAACTTCATACCCACTAGGATGTCTATAATAAAAATAGTAAGTGATGGCAAGGATGTGGAGAAACTGCAAACTTCATACTTTGCTGGTGGGGATATAAAATGGTGCAGCCAAGTTTGAAAATGGTCTAGAAGGCATTCAAATTGTTAAACATAGCGTTATCATATAATCCAGCAATTCCACTTCTAATCATGTACACAGAAATGAAAACATATCCACACAAAAACTTGTGCATGAATTTTCATAGCAACATTATTCATAATAGCCAAAAATTTAAAGCAAGTTGAATGTCCACCAACTTATGAACGGATAAAGGTGGTATAGTCGTACAATGGACTATCATTCAGCAATAAATGAAGTACTGATACATGCTCCAACATGGATGAATCTTGAAAACATGCTAACTTTAAGAACCCAGTCACAAATAACCACATATTTTATATAATTTCACTTATGTGAAATGTCCATAATAGGCAAATCTATACAGACAAAATGTGTATTAGTGATTGCCTAGAGCTTAAAGGTATGGGGAGATTGGGGTGACAGTTAAGAGGAGTATGGTTTCTTTTAGAGGTGACTAAAATGTTGTAGAATTGGTTGTGGTGATTGATGCACAATTCTGTGAAGATACTAAAATCCATTGCATTATACATTTTAAATGGATGAGTTGTATGGTATGTGAGTTATATTGAAATGAATCTGTTAAAACATATTTGAAGAAATGATGTCCCCAAACATCCCAAATTGGATGAAAAATGCTAATCTAAATATCTAAGAATCTCAACTAACTGTAAATAGAATAAAGAGTATAGAATAAAGAGTAAGAGATGTTAGCACATCACAAACTGTTGAAAACCAAAGACAGCAAACCTGCAAGGCAGTGAGACAAAATGGAATCATCAAATACAAGAAAGTCACAATAATATTATAGCTGATTTGTCATCAGAAATAATGGAGGCCAGAAAACAAAGGGATGACTGTCAAGGCACAGAAAGAAAGAAAAAAATGTCAAGCCAAAATTGCATATCTATTAGGCTGGTGCAAAAGTAATTGCGTTTTTTTGCCATTAAAAGTAATGAATATTAAAAGTAAAAAGCTGCAATTACTTTTGCACCAACCTAATAGTAAAACCAAACTTCAAAAGTGAGAGTGTGAAAAAAGATATTCCCAGGTAAACAAAGACTGAAAGAATTCATTGCTAGTAGCCCTGTCTTTACAAGAAAGACTAAGGAAATTTTTGCAGGCTAAAATGAAGTAACACCAAATGCTAATATGAACCTATACAATGAAATAATGAGCACTGGTAAAGATAATTACATAGGTAAATGTAACGGTATATATATGTATTATTTCTCTCTTCTTAAAAAATTTTTCATTGATGCTAATAGATACATATAGCTTGAAAGTACATGTGATAGCAATACATTCATATAATTTGCAAAGATCAAATCAGTGTACTTGGGATATCCATCACCTTAAATATTTGTCTTTACATTAAAAACATTTGAATTACTTTCTTCTAACTATTTTGGAATGTACAATAAGTTATTAAAAACTATAGTTACCCTACTGATCAAACCCTAGGTCTTATTACATGTATCAAATCATGTATTTGCATCCATTGATCAACTTCTCTTCATCTCCCTTCCTTCCTATCCTTCCCTGTCTCTGGTAACCACCAATCTACTCTCTATCTTCATAAGATCATGTTTTAGCTTCCACATATGAGTGAGAACAATCAATGTGTTTTTCTGTGCTTGGCTTGTTTCACTTAGCATAATGACCTCCAGTTCCATCCATGTTTCTGGAAATGACAGTATTTCATTCTTTTTTTATGACTGAAGAATATTCCATTGGCTATACAAACCACATGTTTTAATCCATTCTTCCTTTGATAGGTACAAATGGCCAACAGGTATATAAAATGCTCAACATCTCTAATCATCAGAGAAATTAAAATAAAAACTACAATGAGATATCTCACTCTAGTTAAAATGTATTTTATCAAAAAAACAGATAATAACAGGTGCTGGTGATGATGTGGAGAAAGGAGAACCCTCACACATTGTTGGTGGGAATGTAAATTAGTGTAGCTACTATGGAGAACAGTATAGAAGTTCCTCAAATAACTAAAAATGAAAATTCCATGTGATCCAGCAATCCCACTACTTGATATATCCAAAAGAAAGGAAATCAATATATCAAAAAGATATCTGCATTCCCATGTTTATTGCAGCACTATTCACAAGAGCCAAAATCTGTATTCAGCCTATTTCTTTCCTTTTAAATGACTTAACACACAATTGCATAAAATAATACTTATAAAGCTGTATTGATAGCTTTATAACATGAAAGACGTTATATTTATTACAATGATAACACAAAGGAAGGGGGAGTAATGGCACTATATTGGAAAAAAGAAGTGACAACAGATGGTAATTAGGATCTACAGGAAGAAATGAAGAGTAATGAAAAGAGTAAATGTGTAGGTTAATGTAAAAAAAGGTAAAGATAATTTTACTCTCAACTTCTCTTCTTTACACATGCAAGATTATATAGGGCAATCATTATAACACTATATTTTGGGGGCTTATAGTACACATCAATGTAATATATATGATAATAATAACACAAAGGAGGGGCAGAAGAATGGATATATATTGAAGCAAAGGTTTTATATTTTCCTGGCACTAAGTTAGTGTTAATTTAGACTTCTGTTTTCTGTTCTGACAGATAAAGAGCTTGAAGGTCATCACTCTTGTCCTTATAACAAGGAAAAGGGGTGAAAAAAACGGAAAAATCAACAACTTTGCTCATATCCATCAGAGAATTTAGGTCACAGGACAAATGCTTGGCCCCAAAACTGGAGAGACAGGTGAATACAGACAGCTCATGCTCATGAATCAAAAGACATGGCAATATTCCCCAAATTGATTTACAGATCCAATACAATCCCTATCAAAATTTCAGCAGGTGTTTCTGGAAAAAAAAAAAAGAAAAGAAAATCTGACAAGCTGATACTAAAATTTATGTGGCAGGGCAAAGGTCCCAAAATAGCCAAAACAATATTGAAAAAGAAGAGCAAAGTTGAAGGACTTACACTTCCTTATTTCAAAACTTACTATAATGCTATAGTTATGTCAGTATGGTACTGGCATAAGCACAGATATGTATATCAATGGGTCAGAATTGAAAGTTCACAAATAAACTTCTGCACTTATGGTCAATTAATTTTAATAATAGTACCAGGACATTTAAAAATTATATATTTTTAAAATAAATGATGCTGGCATAATAGAAATTCCACATGTAAAAAGATAAACTTACACCCTTCCCTTGCAAATTATGCACAATAATGACCTCAAAATGGATCACAGACCTAAATGTACAAGCTAAAAGTATAAAACTTTTAGAATAAAATATAGGAGAAAATCTTTGTAACCTCGAGTTAAGCAAAGATTTCTTAGGAATAACAGCAAAAACATAATCCATTTAAAAATATGATAAATTGTACTTAATCAAAATGAAAAAATTTTACACTTCAAAAATACTAATAAGGAAATGAAAGACATATCCCACATTGGGATAAAATGTTTGCAAATCATATATCTAGTGAAATATTGATAATATTAAAAGATTGTCTACAGCTGAATAACATGAAGGCAAATAATCAAAATAAGAAGGGCAAAAGATTTGAATAAGCATTTGATGAAAGAAGATATGGTGAAAAGGTATTCAATATAGTTAAACATTAGGGAAATGCAAATTAAAACAAAAATGAGATTGAACTCCCTGCCCACTAAAATGGCTATAACCTAAAGACAGATAATAACAAATATGAGGTTATGGAGAAACTAGAAACTTTATATATTACTGGATGGAATACAAATTTGTTCAGCCACTTTGGAAAACAGCTTAAGAAGTAAAATGTAAAAAAAAAATTATTTGAAGAGACTTATCATATGCAGATACTAAAATACATAATTCCATAAAAGATTCTGGGCAATTATTTTTAGGACGTGAGGACTTCTGTTTGTAACCCTTGGCTTGTGACATTTCACTAAACACATACCAATTAAATTTAAGAATTAAAATTTTATAATGTAATTAATAAATGTCTATGATTAAATAACAGTGAATATTATCAAATGTTTACAGGAACAAAAAATTTCTAAGATAAAAACTGAAAAAATTCCACAAATGTAAATATTCTCATTTCTTTAAAATTATTCTCTAATGTCATAAATAGAAGCAAATTTAAGAGACAAAAAACTGAGAAAAACAATAAAAATGATCAGCATAAACAGCTAATATAGATTGATAATTAAAACATGAAGTCTGCAGTAGAGAAAGGATGTGAAAAAACAATTTACTAAAGATAAATTAGAACACGTTAACAAATGTGAATAACCTTAACTTCATTGGAAAGTTTTAAAAAATCCAAAGATAACTAGATACTAGTTTTATTATGAAGTTTTTTATACTTAAAAATAGAAATTTTGAAAAGATAAAAGTTACATATAAATTTATTATATGTTCCAACAATACCACTATTAGGAATCTACCCAAGAAAAATGAAAACTTATGTCCACCCAAAGACTCTTACATGAATGTTTACAACAGCATAATTATGCTTCCACATTGGAAACAATCCAAATATCTATTAACTGGTAAATGAATAAGCAAATGTGGTATGTCACATAATGAAATGCTATTCAGCGGTAAAAATATGTATACATGCTACAACATGAATGAATCTCAAGAACATGGTAAGTGAAACTAATCCAATCTTAAACTAGGAGATGAAGAGAATGCAGAAAAATGAAACTAATAAAAAATACCTCGGTTATCTATATATCTATATCTATATATACATTTTTTTGAGACAGTCTCACTCTGTTCCTCAGGCTGGAGTGCAGTGGCACGATCTCTGCTCACTGCAACCTCCACCTCCTGGGTTCCAGCAATTCTCCTGCCTGGGCCTCCCGAGTAGCTGGGATTACAGGCATGCACCACCATGCCCAGTTAATTTTTGTATTTTTAGTAGAGACGGGGTTTCCCCATGTTGGCCAGACTGGTCTCGAACTCCTGGATTCAAGTGATCCACTCGCCTCGGCCTCCCGTACTGCTGGGATTACAGACTTGAGCCACCACGCCCAGCCAATCTCCTCATTTATGATCGAGATGGTCAGGCAGAGGTCAATACTCTCCAGTACAGGGGTGGATTGTTTCGCAATGAGCCATATAATGTTCCTAATTAGAAAGCAAAAGGAAAGCTTAGGAAGAGCTTCTGTGTGGGAAACAAGTTGATATATAGGGAACATTGGCAGATTGTATTTATAATGTATACTATAGGTATGTGGCTAATATATTACCTTTAATGGCAAAAACCACAATTACTTTTGTACCAACCTAATACTTGTATTCATAATTTCAATGGAGAGAATAAAAGATCATATGTATATTACTTACAAAAGAACCTTAAATTATAATCAAACATATGAAAATATATCCAAATGTCCTAGTGATTAAAGAAATGTAAATGAGAAAATTGATATAGAATTGAAAATATCAAGATGCAGAGTAGTATGTGAATATACTGACATATGCATTATATATTTATAATAGATATAGATGTAGCTATAGATATGAATAAAATATAGATTTATAGATTTGTCATGAGCATACACATCAAACTGTTAATATTGGATATCTTGTGGTTGAATAGAGAGAGAGAAGAAAATGCGATATAGTTTCTTACTCAAAAAAATATTTGTTTTGGAAGGTATTTTGTAAAACAGATATAAATATTTTGTAATCATGGGAAGCAACTGAGACAGAATTTTGAAAGCATTATATGTGCCTGATACGGGTAAAGTCTCTGGCATATAATGTTGGTTTTCAATGTAAATTTGAATAATCACTTTTCATTATCACCTGATCAATTTTCAAACGTAAAATTGGTTGACTGTGTGTATGCACATGCATACACACATGAATGTGCAATTCTTTCTGCTTTGTGTACTTCATGGCTGCGCTCTTGTAGTTTTTCCCTTGTTTGCTAAATCCAGGTCCTTGTCAATAAACATAAGCTTCTGTATAGGAGAAATCATACTTCCATAGCAGTTTTGAATTCCAGAACCTTTATGTCAAGACCTCCAATAAAAGTAAAACAGTCCTACTCAACATTGACAGATATTCCTGGGACCATCTGGAACACCTGGCAAAGGATATCTGTGGTGTATAGATTAACTCAAGAATAAAGGGGAAGGCTCTTCTGCTTTCTCCATTTCTCTTGGCTCCTGCTGCAGTGACCAGGAATGAGCTTAAACAACACAAATAAACAAAAATATTTTCTTTCACCTATTTCAACATTCTACTTAATGACCCAAATATATGCTTGGGTAATCTCATCTCCTTGGTCTAAACAAAATGGTCCATATCTACAAACACTTATTAACTGTTAAAACACTTCAAGAATGATTTGATTGTAAACATCTTAGGAGAAGGTGTGAGGAAGAACATCTTAAATTTACCTTAAACCGCATGGAGTGCCTTTTTTATTTACATGTTCTGCTTCCTAAAAGAAGTCCTATCAGTGTCTTGTGTCTCCATTGACCAGTCTGATCACATTCCCCACGTGGAATTAGGCAGATATCACAGATATGTTCTGGTCACATTGCTCTCATTTTCTGGGGATGTGACTGAATAAAGTTCCCATAGGTCTTTCATAGATTCAAGGCATGCAGGTGCTTTTAGGTCCTTGAATCATTTGTCAAAACAGAAATCTTCTGAGACATCTCAAATCCCCCTTGTTCCTTGGTCTTATGTCTACATAGGCAGCCCTGTGCATATTGAAATGAATTGTTTCCAATAGACTGTCCTTTAGTACAGAGTTCAGCCACAGTCTGTCTCAGGCTTCCTCTGATTACCTAGTAGGCTTTCCGTTACAGGCCTCTGTTTACACCCAAGGATGGTCTCTATAAATTGAAACCTTGTGCCTTCTCACCATTTTTTTCCAGCTTCAGTACACTCATGGTGGTGCTAGACACCTTTTATTACAAGGAAAGTTATGACAATTTTAAAAGGCCAATTTAATACAGATTTATGCCAATGCCACTTCAGAATTCCAATGTAAGCTATAAACTGACTATTCTGTTTTATCATTTAATAGACACATGCAACAGTTTTGCCAATAACTTACTATCGGCAAACTATTAACTGATAACTTACTATTTCTTGTACGCAATGGTGCAGACATTTTGACTGAATTTTGCATATTCAGGGATTGTGAACCGTTATTTTTCAACTTCGATGGAAATGTGCACTTCTTATGTTAAATATAAAGACAGAATAATAGATGGGAATGTTTATGAAAGAATAAAAATAAATGGTCCAAATATCCATCCCTCTTCTCACCTCCATCAGGTAACATATCATAGCACTCCAAAAGAGCACCAAAACTCATACAATATATAATAGTATGTACACTTCACTTTTTGTGTTTACATTTCCCTGTGGTCCCTGAGTGTTATGCTATTTATGTGAACATCACCTCATTTTCAGAAGAGAGGAGTAAAAAAACTAACATGTATTGAAGGCCTACTATGTGTCAAAATAAACTTTCTCTATTTTCTCCTTACTGTAATTCTGTTAGATATTATTCTTAATCTTTCTAGTGAGAGATAACTCATTTCTTTATATATATGTGTATATATGTGTGTACATATATATGTGTATATATATATATGTAATCATTCACTGAGAACCTACTACAATACTGTACTGATGTAAGAGTCCTGGGTCTGGGGAAAAGAGGCTGCAGTTGTTAGAGTCTTAAGGCTAGAGGTGAATAGTCTGGTCAACAGGCACAAGCAGTTACCTGCACAGAAAACAAAAACAAAAGCAAGACCAGTTGTACCTCAGTAGTCACCAGTTCAGAGAGATGTCTAGAGTGTTAATCTTCCATCAGGAACCAGTGAAGATCCAGAGGAAGCCATATTGATCCAGAGGAAACCACAGACACTAGACTGTGGTAGTGAGTTAAGGCTGAAGACAGGGTTGCTGTAAGTGAGGCTTGGCTCTTTGCACTTGTGTAAAGCACTATTACACATGCCTGGGATTTCTACAGGAGAATCTTGTTATGAATGAAGTTTTCTAAAGTAAATTTCCACGTGGAAGTATATAATAAAGAGTCTAACTCTTTTTTAAAATAATTGCTGACAACTTTTAAGCCTCAGTCATGCATCTTTCCCTTCTTCCCCACACCAGGTAAGCTTATAAGAAAGTCCCAGCTACTCGGGAGGCTGAGGTAGGAGAATGGCGTAAACCCGGGAGGCGGAGCTTGCAGTGAGCCGAGATTGCGCCACTGCACTCCAGTCTGGGCGACAGAGCGAGACTCCGCCTGAAAAAAAAAAAAAAAAGTCTAGGTGCTCTGTCCTTCAGCACCAGTAAGAGATTCAAACCATGCAAGCCCCTGATTGTGCACAGGAACTCTCACCCTGGCCCTACCCCTTAAACAACACACAAATCTCAAGTCAGTCTCCAATTCTTGGTCTCTCAAGCCGTTTTTAGACCAGCTTGGGAGGCCCACCGTGCCCTCCTGAGAAGGCTCATTATGTTAGTAATAAATCTTCTCATACCCTCTTGTTGTGTGTGTGGCGTTATCAGTCTTGACATCTGAATCTGATTTTAGGTGGATTTCTATCCTGTTACTTCAGGTGGCTACAAGAAAAGGGCATACTGGGAAGAGTATGATGTACTCATATATTTAGCACTAAGTTGAGGATAAGGAGAAAAATTTATGGCCTTATCTGAGCGGTGCCTCAAATTTGCTCAACATGTATTCCAGTGTGCAAAAAATATGTAGGGCCGTTGTCTCTTTAACTGGTTTGATCATCTTAATTGGCTCCACCTACATCTGGCTTTGCTTAGTTCAGCATTCTATGTCTGTCCTGTTGAGAATACTCACAGTATCTTAGGTTAACCTTCCCCTTCACCGAACCATTCTCTATCATGATGCTTTGGGTACATGGGTAGTTGTATTGTGGAGGCAGGGAGGAAAGGGGCAATGGTGCTGGAGAAAACAAAGGCTTCTAAAATTCAGGGGTTTTTCTCTGTATCTTCATTTGCTTCTTGCTAGAAGGTAAATACTCTAGGCTGATCTCTAGATTGGTGACTGATGATGTACAGCTAGTCCTGGTGGCTTTAGGAGGGTGACTGCCTGACATCCATAGCTTGGTCATGTGGGCCATGCCATTGTAGCCACCGGCCTTGTGGTCACTCATGACCGTGACCTCTTTGCTCTGACCTTTGTCATAGTAGGTAAGCAGTAAACGGGAACTTTATTAGGAGAGTGGATAGATAGATAGATAAGTAGATAGTTAGAGATACATAGATACACAAACATATATGTACATATATTTATAAAATGATACTGCAATTCAAAAGCACATGATAAGTACAAAGGATGGGTTTATTGTCAGTGAGGGGTGATTAAGGACATTACCTAATTACGATTATTGTAAGGAGAAAATGAGGTCATCTAATTAAGTGTTATGTATTCAACCTTCTTAACATTAACCTTCTATAATGTTATGGGTATTATGGATTTATATGGGATTATACACAATGAGCTATACACATAATTCATAAACACATATACATAGTCTGAAAAGCTTTTTGCAATCTTCTTTTTAAATTAAAAAAATATATGATTAACATTACTTTAGGGATGTGATTTGCAAGCAGGGGTATCCAGTGTTATCAAAATATAATGTTACTTTTGCAGATTTCAAAATTCATTATTTATTCTAAATATAACCCCTAATACAATAGACATGTCTTTATAGAAGAAAATTACCATGTTATCTCCTTCCCATCCCATTCCCACAAAATGTCTATGCTTTTTTAAAAAAACTGAAAACATGCTTATTTCCCCTTCATTTTTTTAATTAAGCATTTTATTTTGAGATAATTGTAGATTCTGCAGTTGTAATCAATAATGCAGAGCAATGTCTTATGGTATTGACATAAGTTCCCTCAAAGTTAATATCTTGCAAAACTTTAATACATATTGCAAGCAATGTATTGATATTGATAAAGATACAGAAGTTTCATCACTACAAGGGTCCCTTGTGTTGCCAAGATGTCCACTCTTGAAAACTAAGTTTATATTTCCCATATATATTTGTGTATAATATATGTATTTTATTTGAAAGTTTTATCTATTAAAATATTGATAATAAAATGTTCCATTTTAGTTTAGAACATACAGATACAAGTTGTTCCTAATATTTTTTCTCTATTTCTTGTGATTGATGCTTTTGATACCTTATTTAACAGGAAAATACTTTCTAATAGAGGAAAGTAAGAGGTATTACTGAAGAGTTGTAGAAAGCATGAACAAAGCACTAGAAATAAATATCTATTATTACTATGATTTTCAAACAATGAAATTCATATATGTATGTTAATATGTAAATATGTATTCTTTTTAATCTGTTGGATCTTATTATATGTATATTCTGAAATTTGCTTTTTCATGTATTTATCTCTTGTTTTTTATATATACTTTAAAATGTGTATATATTTGAATTAGTTTAATATTTCTTTGAAATATATAATAGCTGGCCATAGACATCACTCTTTCAGCTAAGTCAGATTTATTTATATGTCCAGTATATTAATCTTCTCTCACTAAAATACGTTACAAACACTTTTCCAATTTTTCACTTGCCATTAATTTTTGGTTGTTTTGCAGAGGGGGTAGAATATATCTTTTGAACTTTAATAGTTTCAATTCAAAGGAAAGCAGTTAACCATAGAAATACTGTCCCTGGCACCAGTGTACATTTACCAATTTCTGATTCCCAGGCTATTATCATGAATAAAATTTAGTGACCCTGCTGACACTGCAAGGAAGTTGAGGATTTTGCCTCAATTGTGCATGAAATTATGGAGCCTGCGATCAAGTTTGGAAGGGAAAGAAAGTGCTAGAAGGTCTGAAAGTGGGAGAAAATTAGAGAGATCAAGGAATGGGAGGTTAGTGAGAGAGACAGAGAGCATTAATACTTAAATAAAATGTGAAAAACCATAGGAACATAATTAATCTTGTAAATTAATATATGTCTCGCTGGAAACCTTCATTTCATTCTATGTTCTTTCTTGTCTCTGCTGCTCCACCTTATAGTTGAACATCAAATCCACAGTTTTCTTATTGTGTCTAAAAATGGAGAGAGTGTACACAGGAACTAAAGATTGGAGTAAGAAAAGGGGTGTTCCAAGAGCACATCTATCCATGACCAGAGGAAAATGGTTGAGTCATTTCCCTTTTGCTGACTTCAGGTCTAACTATATTTTTACATTGAGTATGAATCTATGTTAGAGTTGAGGGTGGCACGGGTGAGTGACTGCATACCAAAATCCTGAGTTGTATTAACTATGTTACTCCTCTGGGCCTAATTTTTATCTTCTTTTAAATGAGAATAGCACTAATGCTCATGCAACATGATGTTTTGGAGATTAAAATAAAAGACTGGTGGTTAAATGAGTGTGCAGCTATTCCATACTCAAGACTTTGAGGCCCCACTGTCTAGTTTCAGATCTCAATTCTGCTACTTAGAAACTGTGACTTTAGGTATACAGTCGTATGTGATAAAGAAGACTTTAGGGTTAGCATTTGCTCGGGAGCATGAGACCACAAGGAATTGTGGGAACTGGCAGGAGGATGAGAGACTGGAAGACCACGGGGTCTGAGCTGGCTAGAAAAGGAGGTCAAGGCTGTGGAAGCCTGATGATGTACAGAGAGAAAGTAGAGGGGCCATGTGATGGGTTCCATGATTCCTGCACACAAAGGAACCCAGGCAGCTCTGAGCTCTGAGTGCCTGAACAGACACTGTGGTTGATAAGTAACATGTGAGACCATCTGTAGTCCCCACGATGAGGCTGAGAAGTGCACAGTGTGGTCTCTGCTCCTTAGGTGAGAGGACCAAGGCTTAGAGAGGTACAGGAGCTTGTCTTTGACTATTGAGGCACTACAGGGAAGAACAAAGTTGGCACTATTCTTTATGTGATTGCAACTATCCCCTTAGTTCCTAGTTTTAAGAGATTAACACTCCAACATATGGCTCCTGAATGTACATGTACATAAAGAATTGAAAAGTGGCAAGTGGTAGGAAAGTGGCAACTGATAAGAAATAAGATATGCCAAACATGAAAGTGGAGGCATAATTTGTAAACTGGTGGTACCTCTCCTATGTAATAATCTATAGGATTGTGACTTGAAAACGTCGTACCACTATTATTTTAATTTCAAAAAGGGTACCTGCTGATTGTCTATCGTGCAAGTATTACAGAAGTGTGGAACATAAATTGTGCAAATGTCCCATTCAACTCTTGCCTGCAATTCGGAACTGCTAAATGCCAGTTGTTGAGAAAGTTCCTACCGAAATGACCATAACCTGAGATTCTGTGCTGCTGCTGTTTGCTTAGAAGTGAAAACAAGTGGCCAAACCCATTCAAGAACATGGACATGGAGCACCCGGTGTAAGCTCTCTGAGGAATGAGCTGGGCGGATGGGCTGAGTCTTCCCTCCCCCTGCAGATGCTAACCTGAGACTCCTCCTCGCATAGTGCACCTTCGGGAAAGGGAGGGGTCGGGACGGTGGATGGAAGCCCCCGTTGTGCCAGGTAACATGCCCGCTTCTGTTGGGCTCCAGGTTGAGCATCTGACAGAGTCCCACTGTCTCTCACGGCCAAGGCCCATCTCTGGAAGGAGCGTGTGCCCTTTCTCATCAGGATTTACTGGCAAATTACCTATGAATGCAAGCCTGATTGATGTATCTCCTACAACCAGCCAGGGATGAACAGGGATGCAGGGTCTTTCAGTCCTGGCCCTGCTGGCTCATGGTTGGGGCAGGGGAAGAGCAATCCAGGACATGCAGTGTACAATGTGTAACATCACTCTTTATTATGAAAATAAATGGTGATTATGAGTGGGGCGAATACACAGAACAACTGGTTCTTCAAGTGGTTATGTTACCTCGCCTGCAAGTTAACTTTGGCTTTCTAGTGAGCCAGGCCGCAACCCCAATCCTGGGCATGGCCTTAGGCTGGTAAAAAGAGGAAACAAAGAGGATGTGAATGAAGACAAAGAAGACATCAAAGGGCTCCTTTTAGGGAATGTGCTTGAAGGCCTCCACTGGGATCTTGCTCTCGGTCTAGAGGAACTAAAGAAAAGGAGTTGGGACATCCAAAGAGCCAGATGCTCTGGGTTCCATACCCAGACCACCTGGCCTCAATTTTCTGGCCTTTCTGAAATACAGGAAACATCCACGTTTTACCCACTTGATTCCCAGATCTCACCTGGAGCATAGTGAAAACCTGGTCAGCTTTGGTGTAGTTCTACTCACTGTCCTGAAGGCACCTGGGGTGGGAGAAGAACAGGTGATCTCCGACACAATGACTATGCAATGCCACCCCTTAATCTATGCTACTTTTTGCTGGGACACATGTACCAATATGAGCACTATTGTAACAATGAATAAAGGCCTACGGAAAACCAAAATGCCTGTCGCTGACATTCTTGCCCACTAGAATACAAAGCAGAAAAATCGGGTTGTTCAAATGAACAAGGGCTTAATACATATTGACAAAAAAAGATGTTCAAGAAATAATAAATAGAAATTCAAAACTAAAAATTATCCTCTAATTTTAAAATTGTGGTATAAGACAGGATTCACCATTTTAAGGTGTACAATTCAGTGATTTTTCTGGTATATTTACAAGATTGTGTAACCATTACAATTTTATCTACCCAAAACATTTCCACCACCTTAAAAAAAATACTCCTTACCTGTTAGCAGTCACTCCTCATTCCCCTTTTTGCCCAGACCCTGCTTACTATTCATCTGTTTTCTGTCTCTATGGATTTGCCTATTTGGGGCATTTTATATAAATGACCTCATACAATATATAGTCTTTTGTGATTGGCTGTTTTCACTTAGCATAATATTTTCAAGGGTCATCCATGTTATAGCATGTATCACAACTTCATTCTATTTTATTGCCAAGTAATATTTCATTATATAGTTATATCACATTTGATTTATCTTCATAAATTGATGAATATTTGGATTGTTTCCACTTTTTGACTATTATGAATAATGCTGCAATAAACACTCATTTTCAAGTTTTTGTGTGAACACAAGTTTTCATCACTCTTTGTGTAATTGCTGTGTCATATAGTAATTCCATATTTACCATTTTGAAGAACTGCTAAACTATTTTCCATAGTGGCTGCATCATTTTCCATTCTTACCAGCAATGTATGAGGGTTCCAATTTATCCATAGCTTTGTCAACATTAAAAAAATTTTTTTAATTGACATAATAATTGTACATATTTATGGGGTACATAATGATGCTTTGATACATGCAATGTACAGTGAGCAGATGAATGTAACTAGCATATCCATCATCTTAAATATTTATCTTTGTGTTGGGAACCTTTAATATTCTCCTTCTAGTTATTTGAAACTACATATTATTGTTAGCTATAGTCATCCTACAATGCTGTAAAACACTAGAACTTATTCCTCCTATGTAGCTGTAATTTTGTATCTTTTAACGCAGCTCTCCCTATTGCTTTCCTCCTATCAACACTTGTTATTTCAATTTCAAAAACTGGTAGCCATCCTGCTGTGTGTGAAGTGATACCTCAGTGTGGTTTAGATTTTAACTGGGTTATTTTCATTTTTATGGTTGAGTTCCAAGAGTTCTTTATATATTCTGAATACAAGTCCCTTATCAGATATATAATAATGCACATATTTTCTCTGATTCTTGGGTTGTCTTTTCACTTTATTGATAGTGCCTTTTGATGCAAAACAAGTTTTAAATTTTGAAAAATCCACTTTATCTAATTTTGTGTGTATATGTGTGTTTTGTTATATGTCAGAAACCATTGTCTAATTCAAGGTCACAAAGATTCACTCTTTTGTTTCCTTCTAAGATTTCTATAGTTTTAGCTCTAACTTTTAGGCCTTTGGCTATTCTGATTTATTATTGTATATGGCATATGACGGGGTACAAATTCATTGTTTGTGAGTGGATATCCAGTTGTGCCTGCACCAGTTGTTGAAAAGGCTATTCTTTCTTTACCCACTGACTTTTTTTCTTGGCGCTCTGGTAGAAAAACAATTGACCATAAAGGTAAGGATTCTGGTTTATTTTGGACTCTCATTTTATTACATTGATCTATACATCTATTCTTAGGTCTGTATCACTCAGTATGGATTGATTACTGTAGCTTTGTAGTAAGACTGCAGTAACTTTGTAGTGGGTCCTCCAACTTTGTTCTTTTTCAAAATTATTTTTTATTCTGCATTCATTGTATTTTCATTTAAATGTTAGGGTTAACCTCTTAATTTCTACAAAGAAGCCAGCTGGGATTTTGATATGGATTGCATTTGCATTGAATCTATATATAAATTTGGGGAGTATTGACATTTTAACAATATTAATTCTTCCAATCCAGGGACATGGGATATCATCCCATTTATTTAGGTCTTCCTTAATTTCTTTCTATAATGTATTGCAGATTTCGAAGTAAATGTTTTGGATTTTTTTGTTGTTAAATTTGTTCCTATGTTATTTTTATGCTTTTGTACATGGAATTGTTTTCTTAATTGTATTTGCTTATTGTTCATTACAGGTACATAATAATACAATCGGTTTTTGTATATTGATTTTGTATCCTGAAACAATGCAGAACTTGTTTATTAATTTTAACGAGTTTTTAAGTGGTTTCCATAGGATTTTATATATACAAGATCATGTCATGTGATCTGAACTCTATATTGTTTAAAAATTAATTTCATTATCACAGTTAATGTATATACTTTATGAGCCCACTCATTTTTGGAAACACAACATCTAAATAGTTATTTTTACAAATTAACTGAAAGTTTCCGTTTTTCACTCCCCACTCTTCCCAGCTCACATCTATCCTGAAAGACTCCCAGCACTCACTTCTGAGACTGCTCAAGTTTCATCCCAGACTCCATGGAGACAGTCTCCACCATTTCCTGCTGCTCCTGGGAGAGGGTAGGCAAGGAGCTGGAGGAGGGTGCAGGCATTGGGATGGAGAAGGCACTCTGGGTCTCCTTCATGCTGGCATTCCTCACAATCAGCTTGTCATTCACAATATACAGACTGAAGGAAAGGTAAGCTCTCAGACAACTGGAAAAATGGACAACCCCACACTTGCAACAATAATCCTACTTCCACTGCCACTGAGGAACCAGATTCCTTCCAAGCCCCTACTCTGCCCACCTTTCAGATTCCTTGGGTGGTAGGCTTTACCCCTGCTGCAGAGTCCACCTTCGGAGAGATTGTCTACCAGTTTCCTTAGATTTGTAGATTTAACCCCAATGCATTTACACTTTACAAAAGAAGTAGACATCCCATTTTCAGAAAAGGACTGTTTCACAGAGAAATCTTATAACTGGACAAAAAGATACACAGCTAATTAGCAAGTATTGTGGCCAAAAAGAGAATCTGGTATTCTCATAATCTAGACTTCTTCTTGGATCTACCAGTTGGCTTTCCATGGTACTGAGAACATCCCGAGGACTGCACCACCACATTACCACACCATTGGCTCCAGGACAGAATGGGTACTCCCACCCACAACACAGCACTTACTTGGAATTGCTGATAGAAGTCAAGATGAAAGTTCGGGTGAAGGCAAGAACAGAACCTGGAGACTCTCCTTCCACTTTAAAAACAACAAACGATACTTCCTTACAGTTGCATATGCTTTACAAATTCATACAGGGTTCTCCAGTCAAGGAGATAATCTTTTTGTACCCTGAAGGGAGCCAGCCTGGGACAACTTTTCAGTGAGAGTCAGGAGGGGGTTTCAGGGACTGAGAGGGCAACATTAGGAACAACTGGCTCCCAGGGATAGAACCCCCTAACATGTGTCAGGTCTCTTGACAAACATAAGTTCGCTTGATTCATTTTACACGGTTGCCCAGGAGATGAGCTTACCAACCCCATTTTGCAAATGAGGAAACTGAGGGGTTAGGTAACAGGACAATGTCCCAAGTTTGCAAAGTAACAACCTGGGATGAGAACCATCAAACTCTACAGACTGTGTCCCTAACGCCTGAGCGGTGCAGGTGCAGACAGGTATGGATGTAGGTCAGGAAGTAATGATGTTTGGGAACAAAATTGGGGGAGACGAAGAACACAAAGGGAAGGGAACAAAAAGGAAAGAACACAAAGATAACAGAAAGTTGCCAGGAGAGGAAGAACACAAATGGAGAGGAAGAATGCAAGGGGAGGGGAGAAGAGCAACCTGGGAAGCTGAGAGCGTTATTGGAGTAAGCCCAGCCTGGGGAAGGGAGTAATGAGTGATCTGGAGAGAAGAATCTATAGACACTCACCTTCCTTAAATACTCCATTGACAGAAAAGAAGAGCATCCTTTCCTGAAAGGGAAGAAGAAAAAACTAGAGCCTTCATGATCCTCCTACCCACCTACCTACTTCCTATCTACTCCAGCTCTCTGGGCCTGACTGAGGGAGGAAGCAGGTGCTCACCGTCTGGATGCACAAATCTACCACATAGGAGTTAAGGTCATGCTGAGTTCTGGGCAATACACTGAGGGAGTCCACAATCTCATGTTTTGTGTGCTTCAGCAACTGAAGCCTCAGGCCTGTGTGAGAAAGAGAAGCATTGAGGGCTGCCACACCCTGTACCCTGTACCTTATTATTGACTTTCCACCCCATTTCCCATGCTGATCTTCCCCCATCACACACTCACGAGGGTCCTTGATATTCTTTATATTCCTGCTATCCTTGAAGTATTTTTCCAAGCTGCTCCTAGAAGAAGAGGAGGGACAGGAGTGGGTGGTCTGGGTAGTGCAGACATTTCCAGGAACTGGCCTTTTCGGGGGAGCCACATGGCCCCAGACCAGAGTCAGAGCTGTGACACTCACGGTTCTGGGTCCTCAGGGTTGAGGGTAATGGTCAGGGAGAAGCAGGCCTTGTCATGGTAAACACTGAGGAGACCCTTTCGATCTTCAGAGTCATAGATCAAGTAATACCTGTGAAAGAGCAGTGGGGATAGGCTATCTCTGTGGCCTGGGCCCCCAAATGAAACTTGAAGACTTCCTAAATCCATGAGTAGACATTTGCTTGGGTGGCCTGTCTTGTCTCAGCCTTCCACTGCTTTAGGACTCTGGGGTACTTACTGAAGCAGGAACTGAATTACCAGACTCTTTATGGTCTCAGATCCTTTATAGCTTTCCTGGAATCAAAAGACATCTTGAAACTATGTGGTTTAAAAAACATCCCTTACAATATCTCAAATCTGGCCCCTCCTTACCTTACAAGGTTTTATTATCTCAGGGGCTTCCATGCCAATTATAACTGGAGATCCTAACTCCTGGCCATCCTAAGCAAGGAAAGAGGCAGTCAGCAGTGCATACCAGAGAGGTAGAGCTGGATGAGCAAGGAGATGAACAGGCCCAGAGGGAAAAAGGGTTAGAGGTGAGGCGTGAAATGGCCCCCTCAAAATTCTATCAGCAAGACAACAGTTGGAGTCTTCAACAGTGGGTCTTGGAAGCATCTATATTATTAGATGCAACTTTTGTGTGAATTAGTGAGTGTGAGTGCTTGTGTGTATTCAAGGACATTTTATTCCAGGGAGAATATTCTTGTCTTTTTCAGGAATCTATGCCTCTAAAGTAGATGAGGGTTGGATACAAACATGTAATCTAGGCAAGAGCCAAAGGACTTGAGGGCAGGCATGGAGGTCATGTACTTGAGTAAGAGGAGACAATGATGACAGTGAATACTTACCAGGCGTAACAACTTGGGGAAATATTCCCGGATGGTACTGTCCATAACAAAAAATATAATGAAGTGATTGACAATTCAGAGTTGCACAGCCTCTCTCCCTCTCCCTCTCCCTCTCCCTCTCCCACCCCCTCTGCCTCCCCCTCTGACTGTCCTCCCTCTCCTTCCTCCTGGTTAGCTTCCACCTAGACTGTCCCGACTCTCTTCTCCAGTGCCACAAGAAGCAACATTGGGAGCTCCAGGGTTTCTTCCCCCTCCCTCCCTCCCCTTTGTCCAAATCTCGACAGAAGGCTCCGCAGGGAGCAGGAAATGGAGTGGGAGCGCAGGGCTCTGCTACCCCACTGGCTGTCCATCAATCTGCCTGGCCTGGCCCTGGCCAAGACCAGGTCAGCCCTTAGGGATGCCCAGGATGCTGGGATAGGTAGGTGAGTGAGGCTGGGCTCAGGAGACAGGAAGGGTAAGGCAGGGGGATGACAACAGAAATGGGGTGAAGGTAGGGGAGGGAGAGACAAGTGAGACATAGGAGAGGAGAGATAAGGGAGAAATAGGATGCAAAGTAAAGGGAGGGGAAAGATGTTCTACTGTGGAGGTGGAGTTCAGGGAGGTATAGAGGAGAAAAGGGCTCCCCTGCTGCAGCCCTTTCTCTCATCGCCCCCAGCTGGCCCTGGGGACTGAGGCAGGAAGGGAAAACATGCACCTGTTGGGCTGGGGCCCACTGGATGCGGCTGGAGCCTTTCTCACCTGTGTGAGCGCAGTCTGAGCTGAGCATGGGAAACAGAGCAGCCACAGGGACAAGAGACCTTCTCCCAGGAGGAGTGAAGGGTCAGGCCCCAGCTCAGCATGGGGTTCAGAGTCTGGGGACCCACTCTCCCGACCACTGCATTCTCTTCTGATGGTCCCTGACTCCTGTGCCCCTCTGTGCTGGCACCTTGACTGAGAAATGCTACCCGTCTCGGGCTACCCAGGACTCCTCTGAGGGCCCAGGCAGGACAATGTGAGGTGTGGAGGGAAGGAGAGGCAGTGCCCTGAGAGGCCTGTCCTTCTGTCTCCTCAACCTCCTCGGCCCTCTGCCTTCCACTTCCGCCTCAGGAACGTGGCCCACTTCTGGTCCCTTGACTCAGGAAACCCAGGTTTCTCCTCAAGGAAGGCCCAGTTCCTGGCATTGGGCCAGAGGAAGAGATGGCATGACAGCAGCCACCCAGGGCATCAGCCCTCAGTATGAAACAGGGAAGCCCCAATGTCAGCCCAGGACAGGTGGCGGGACATTTTTGGAGCAAGAGGAGAACCCCTCTTGGAACAGGGGAGGGAAGCCCCATCTCAGCATGGAGGCAGGAAGGCCTGTCTCAGCATGAGGCCCTGGACTAAAGGAGTCTTCTTGGTCCAGGGCACCAGCATCTCAACACTGCTGGTCCTGGGGAGGTGGGGGAGCCCCGCTTCCTGGAGCACACTCACGGTGGGCACACTGGAGGAAGTTGGGTAGAGACAGGCAGGAAACACACCCCAGAGCAGGTGAAAAGGGGAGCATGTCAGAGGAAGGAAAGGAGACCTCTAAGCACAGATGAGTGAGTGACACAGAGAAAGGAGTGTGTGTGTGTGTGTGTGTGTGTGTGTGTGTGTGTGTGTATGTGTAGGAGGGGAAGTTTGTGGTCCTCCCAGAGGACCAAGGCCGCTCCTTCCTGCAGAAGGACACTTTCAGACACAGCTCAGTCACCCAGGGAGCAAAGGTGCCCAGGAAGGGCGACAGGGGTTGCCACTGACCTTACATAGGCGGACTGGTCCGAGAAGGTGCTGCACAAGGGGTTCCCTTCTAGCCATAGCTCTTCGAGCTTCAGCCCTTTCACCTTGCCCAACTCCCACGCTGACTTCAGCTAAGAAAGATGGGGAGGAAACTGGAGAAGGAGGGCCAGGGAAAGAGAGACAACTGGGACCGTGGGTCCCGAATTCCCCCAGCCCTCATAGTCACCCACAGGTACCTCTGCCTGCTTGTTGCCATTATCCTGGTGTGTACTGCCATCCACCCTCCATCCAAAGTTGATCTGGCTCCCCCTTCTCACCTTATTTTTGGAGAGGTTCAGGGTCTTGACTTTGGGAGCCTTCTCTATAATGTCAGGCAGGCCATCCAGCTGGTCCAGTTTGTTGTCACACAAGTTCAAAGATAATAGCTATCGGGTAAGAACAGTTAGAATGACGGATACTATCTCGAGGCTTGGAGACAAATCTGCCTTTCACCCCATCTCTTCCACCCCTCTAATTAAATACTAGCGCTGGGCCTAAGGCCTCACCTCAGGGAAATTCCTTTCAATGATCTTCAAAGTGGCAGCCATGCAGTTTCTTCGATTCAGGATTATATCAATATGATGTTTCACCAAGTCTCCAGGAAGCCAAGAGAAGGGAATCAGAAGGCTGTGAGGGGCCTGACTGGACCAGCACCAGCACCAACCCCTCCCAAAGTTGCCATCCATATAAATATCCCTCCCAGGCCGACTGTTCTGCCCCTACTTGCCCTAGAATTGCTGCTGTCAGCTATACCTGGGTCAAAGCGGAGCCTCTGGAGATCAAGAGCTTGCTGGGAGACATCATATCGTTTGTTCAGGGTCAGCTGCAGAGACAGAGACGAAGAAAGCAGCTCTGAGGCTCTGGTGGTGTGGTGGTCATGACAGGGAAGTACAGTGCGGGTGAAGAAGAGGTGCCTTGAGTCTGTATTACCTTTAGCTGTGCCATCTCTTTTGGTTTCAACATTTTCTGCATAGACTGGGGTTTAGTAGAAAGATTGACAAAAACAAATACCTGCAAGAAGGCGAGGCAAGGTAAGCACCAGGACCTCTAATCTCAAAAAGACAAAGACTAGCCCCTGGCCTGGCCTCCTTCCCAGAGACTACATATAGGGAGTGCTGTTGACATATACCTTTTGGTTTTTCTCATCATGAATCTTGCAGTTGACTTTCTTTAATGCACAGGCAGCACTAGCATCCTGAACAAAGAAGTGGGCCTGATTTTTGTTGTAGTGGAACTACAGGGAATAAAGGCAAGAGCAATAGTGTCAGAGATCAGTGGCTCCTGCTGAGTCAGGCGTCTCCCCCTCCCTTGTGCCCACTCATCTGGCTTCACCATCTTCACTTACAGCGACTGGAGTGAAGGGGACATTGCAATGGCTCTGGATTGAATTCACTATCCAAGTCTTATCATACTTTATCCCATAGGGAATCTAATGGTGAGAAGAAGGGATAGGATAGAAGAGAGACAACATGGAATTAAGTCTGGAAAATAACCCAACTAAGTGTTTTATTCTAACCTTCTAATGGAGCTTTAAAAGACTTCTAAGGAGGAACAGCTCCAGTCTCCAACTCCCAGCGCGAGCGACACAGAAGACCGGTGATTTCTGCATTTTCAACTGAGGTACTGGGGTCATCTCACTAGGGAGTGCCGGACAATCGGTGCTGGTCAGCTGCTGCAGCCCGACCAGCGAGAGCTGAAGCAGGGCGAGGCATCACCTCACCTGGGAAGCGCAAGGGGGAAGGGAATCCCTTTTCCTAGCCAGGGGAACTGAGACACACAACATCTGGAAAATCGGGTAACTCCCACCCCAATATTGCGCTTTAAGCAAACGGGCACACCAGGAGAATATATCCCACACCTGGCCGGGAGGGTCCCACGCCCACGGAGCCTCCCTCATTGCTAACACAGCAGTCTGTGATCTAACCGCAAGGCAGCAGCGAGGCTGGGGGAGGGGCGCCGCCATTGCTGAGGCTTAAGTAGGTAAACAAAGCCGCTGGGAAGCTCGAACTGGGTGGAGCTCACAGCACCTCAAGGAAACCTGCCTGTCTCTGTAGACTCCACCTCTGGGGACAGGGCACAGCTAAAATAAAAACAACAACAAAAAGGCAGCAGAACCTCTGCAGACGCAAACGACTCTGTCTGACAGCTTTGAAGAGAGCAGTGGATCTCCCAACACGGAGGTTGAGATCTGAGAACGGACAGACTGCCTGCTCAAGTGGGTCCCTGACCCCTGAGTAGCCTAACTGGGAGACATCCCCCACTAGGGGCAGTCTGACACCCCACACCTCACAGGGTGGAGTACACCCCTGAGAGGAAGCTTCCAAAGTAAGAATCAGACAGGTACACTTGCTGTTCAGCAATATTCTATCTTCTGCAACCTCTGCTGCTGATACCCAGGCAAACAGTGTCTGGAGTGGACCTCAAGCAATCTCCAACAGACCTATAGCTGAGGGTCCTGACTGTCAGAAGGAAAACTATCAAACAGGAAGGACACCTATAGCAAAACCCCATCAGTATGTCACCATCATCAAAGACCAGAGACAGATAAAACCACAAAGATGGGGAAAAAGCAGGGCAGAAAAGCTGGAAATTCAAGAAATAAGAGTGCATCTCCCCCTGCAAAGGAGCACAGCCCATGGCCAGCAACGGATCAAAGCTGGCCAGAGAATGACTTCAACGAGATGAGAGAAGAAGGCTTCAGTCCATCAAACTTCTCAGAGCTAAAGGAGGAATTACGTACCCAGTGCAAAGAAACTAAATATCTTGAAAAAAGAGTGGAAGAATTGACAGCTAGACTAATTAATGCAGAGAAGGTCATAAACGAAATGACAGAGATGAAAACCATGACACGAGAAATACGTGACAAATGCACAAGCTTCAGTAACCGACTCGATCAACTGGAAGAAAGAGTATCAGCGATTGAGGATCAAATGAATGAAATGAAGTGAGAAGAGAAACCAAAAGAAAAAAGAAGAAAAAGAAATGAACAAAGCCTGCAAGAAGTATGGGATTATGTAAAAAGACCAAATCTATGTCTGATTGGGGTGCCTGAAAGTGAGGGGGAAAATGGAACCAAGTTGGAAAACACTCTTCAGGATATCATCCAGGAGAACTTCCCCAACCTAGTAGGGCAGGCCAACATTCAAATTCAGGAAATACAGAGAACGCCACAAAGATACTCCTCCAGAAGAGCAACTCCAAGACACATAATTGCCAGATTCACCAAAGTTGAAATGAAGGAAAAAATCTTAAGGGCAGCCAGAGAGAAAGGTCGGGTTACTCACAAAGGGAAGCCCATCAGACTAACAGCAGATCTCTCGGCAGAAACTCTACAAGCCAGAAGAGAGTGGGGGCCAATATTCAACGTTCTTAAAGAAAAGAATTTTAAACCCAGAATTTCATATCCAGCCAAACTAAGTTTCATAAGTGAAGGAGAAATAAAATCCTTTACAGATAAGCAAATGCTTAGAGATTTTGTCACCACCAGGCCTGCCTTACAAGAGACCCTGAAGGAAGCCCTAAACATGGAAAGGAACAACCACTACCAGCCATTGCAAAAACATGCCAAAATGTAAAGACCATCGAGGCTAGGAAGAAACTGCATCAACTAATGGGCAAAATAACCAGTTAATATCATAATGGCAGGATCAAGTTCACACATAACAATATTAACCTTAAATGTTAATGGACTAAATGCTCCAATTAAAAGACACAGACTGGCAAACTGGATAAAGAGTCAAGACCCATCAGTCTGCTGTATTCAGGAGACCCATCTCACATGCAGAGACATACATAGGCTCAAAATAAAGGGATGGAGGAAGATCTACCAAGCAAATGGAGAACAAAAAAAAGCAGGGGTTGCAATCCTAGTCTCTGATAAAACAGACTTTAAACCATCAAAGATCAAAAGAGACAAAGAAGGCCATTACATAATGGTAAAGGGATCAATTCAACAGGAAGAGCTAACTCTCCTAAATATATATGCACCCAATACAGGAGCACCCAGATTCATAAAGCAAGTCCTTAGAGACTTACAAAGAGACTTAGACTCCCATACAATAATAATGGGAGACTTCAACACTCCGCTGTCAACATTAGACAGATCAACGAGACAGGAAGTTAACAAGGATATCCAGGAATTGAACTCATCTCTGCACCAAGCGGACCTAATAGACATCTACAGAACTCTCCACCCCAAATCAACAGAATATACATTCTTCTCAGCACCACATCGCACTTATTCCAAAATCGACCACATAATTGGAAGTAAAGCACTCCTCAGCAAATGTAAAAGAACAGAAATTATAACAAACTGTCTCTCAGACCACAGTGCAATCAAACTAGAACTCAGGACTAAGAAACTCAATCAAAACCGCTCAACTACATGGAAACTGAACAACCTGCTCCTGAATGACTACTGGGTACATAACAAAATGAAAGCAGAAATAAAGATGTTCTTTGAAACCAATGAGAACAAAGATACAACATACCAGAATCTCTGGGACACATTTAAAGCAGTGTGTAGAGGGAAATTTATAGCACTAAATGCCCACAAGAGAAGGCAGGAAAGATCTAAAATTGACACTCTAACATCACAATTAAAAGAACTAGAGAGGCAAGAGCAAACACATTCAAAAGCTAGCAGAAGGCAAGAAATAACTAAGATCAGAGCAGAACTGAAGGAGATAGAGACACAAAAAACCCTCCAAAAAATCAATGAATCCCGAAGTTGGTTTTTTGAAAAGATCAACAAAATTGACAGACCGCTAGCAAGACTAATAAAGAAGAAAAGAGAGAGGAATCAAATAGACGCAATAAAAAATGATAAAGGGGATATCACCACCGACCCCACAGAAATACAAACTACCATCAGAGAATACTATAAACACCTCTACGCAAATCAACTAGAAAATCTAGAAGAAATGGATAATTTCCTGGACACTTACACTCTCCCAAGACTAAACCAGGAAGAAGTTGAATCCCTGAATAGACCAATAGCAGGCTCTGAAATTGAGGCAACAATTAATAGCCTACCCACCAAAAAATGTCCAGGACCAGATGGATTCACAGCTGAATTCTACCAGAGGTACAAGGAGGAGCTGGTACCATTCCTTCTGAAACTATTCCAATCAATAGAAAAAGAGGGAATCCTCCCTAACTCATTTTATGAGGCCAACATCATCCTGATACCAAAGCCTGGCAGAGACACAACAAAAAAAGAGAATTTTAGACCAACATCCCTGATGAACATCGATGCAAAAATCCTCAATAAAATACTGGCAAACCGGATTCAGCAGCACATCCAAAAGCTTATCCACCATGATCAAGTGGGCTTCATCCCTGGGATGCAAGGCTGGTTCAACATTTGCAAATCAATAAACGTAATCCAGCATATAAACAGAACCAAAGACAAGAACCACATGATTATCTCAATAGATGCAGAAAAGGCTTTTGACAAAATTCAACAGCCCTTCATGCTAAAAACGCTCAATAAATTCGGTATTGATGGAACGTACCTCAAAATAATAAGAGCTATTTATGACAAACCCACAGCTAATATCATTCTGAATGGGCAAAAACTGGAAAAATTCCCTTTGAAAACTGGCACAAGACAGGGATGCCCTCTCTCACCACTCCTATTCAACATAGTGTTGGAAGTCCTGGCTAGGGCAATCAGGCAGGAGAAAGAAATAAAGGGTATCCAGTTAGGAAAAGAAGAAGTCAAATTGTCCTTGTTTTCAGATGACATAATTGTATATTTAGAAAACCCCATTGTCTCAGCCCAAAATCTCCTTAAGCTGATAAGCAACTTCAGCAAAGTCTCAGGATACAAAATTAATGTGCAAAAATCACAAGCATTCTTATACACCAGTAAGAGACAAACAGAGAGCCAAATCATGAATGAACTTCCATTCACAATTGCTTCAAAGGGAATAAAATACCTAGGAATCCAACTTACAAGGGATGTAAAGGACCTCTTCAAGGAGAACTACAAACCACTGCTCAGTGAAATAAAAGAGGACACAAACAAATGGAAGAACATACCATGCTCATGGATAGGAAGAATCAATATCGTGAAAATGGCCATACTGCCCAAGGTTATTTATAGATTCAATGCCATCCCCATTAAGCTACCAATGAGTTTCTTCACAGAATTGGAAAAAACTGCTTTAAAGTTCATATGGAACCAAAAAAGAGCCCGCATTGCCAAGACAATCCTAAGTCAAAAGGACAAAGCTGGAGGCTTCATGCTACCTGACTTCAAACTATACTACAAGGCTACAGTAACCAAAACAGCATGGTACTGGTACCAAAACAGAGATATAGACCAATGGAACAGAACAGAGTCCTCAGAAATAATACCACACATCTACAGCCATCTGATCTTTGACAAACCTGAGAGAAACAAGAAATGGGGAAAGGATTCCCTATTTAATAAATGGTGCTGGGAAAATTGGCTAGCCATAAGTAGAAAGCTGAAACTGGATCCTTTCCTTACTCCTTATACGAAGATTAATTCAAGATGGATTAGAGACTTAAATGTTATACCTAATACCATAAAAACCCTAGAAGAAAATCTAGGTAATACCATTCAGGACATAGGCATGGGCAAGGACTTCATGTCTAAAACACCAAAAGCAACGGCAGCCAAAGCCAAAATTGACAAATGGGATCTAATTAAACTAAAGAGCTTCTGCACAGCAAAAGAAACTACCACCAGAGTGAACAGTCAACCTACAGAATGGGAGAAAATTTTTGCAATCTACTCATCTGACAAAGGGCTAATATCCAGAATCTACAAAGAACTCAAACAAATATACAAGAAAAAAACAAACAACCCCATCAAAAAGTGGGCAAAGGATATGAACAGACATTTCTCAAAAGAAGACATTCACACAGCCAACAGACACATGAGAAAATGCTCATCATCACTCGCCATCAGAGAAATGCAAATCAAAACCACAATGAGATACCATCTCACACCAGTTAGAATGGCAATCATTAAAAAGTCAGGAAACAACAGGTGCTGGAGAGGATGTGGAGAAATAGGAACACTTTTACACTGTTGGTGGGATTGTAAACTAGTTCAACCATTGTGGAAAACAGTATGGCAATTCCTCAAGGATCTAGAACTAGATGTACCATATGACCCAGCCATCCCACTACTGGGTATATACCCAAAGGATTATAAATTATTCTACTACAAAGACACATGCACACGTATGTTTATTGCGGCACTATTCACAATAGCAAAGACTTGGAATCAACCCAAATGTCCATCTGTGACAGACTGGATTAAGAAAATGTGGCACATATACACCATGGAATACTATGCAGCCATAATAAAGGATGAGTTTGCGTCCTTTGTAGGGACATGGATGCAGCTGGAAACCATCATTCTTAGCAAACTATCACAAGAACAGAAAACCAAACACCGCATGTTCTCACTCATAGGTGGGAACTGAACAATGAGATCACTTGGACTCGGGAAGGGGAACACTGGGGCCTATCATGGGGACGGGGGAGGGGGGAGGGATTGCATTGGGAGTTATACATGATATAAATGATGAGTTGATGGGTGCAGCACACCAACATGGCACAAGTATACATATGTAACAAACCTGCACGTTATGCACATGTACCCTAGAACTTAAAGTATAATAAAAAAAAAAAAAAAGAAAATGACAATAAAATGGTACCCGGAATCTCTGAAAAAAAAAAAAAAAAAAAAACAAGACTTCTAAGATAGGGACCATTAACATGATTTCAACTTTTTTTTTTTTTTTTTTTTGCCAGACATGGATTTCCTAGTTGTCCTTTTCTCTCTATTCCAAATGTACCTCCCAGATAATAAAATTCAGATGTTCTAAATGATCCTTTTTTTTAAAGGTGCTAGGAGATTCTACCTATTGAAGATCCAGCCACCACCTCTGACAAGAACTCCAGAAACTCAACACTGCTACACTTAGCTTGAGCCATGAGGCGTGTTGTGGAGAGCTGCTCCATCTTCTTGGCAGTAGTTTCCACCTTTGCGTTTAGACAACCTCTTGTGTCCTCTTGCAGTCAGCCGGTTCCCTTTACATTGTTTTTCTGAACCTATGCTTAGATGTTAATTCCCCCCGTCCTCAGAAAAATATCTAGTATTTCTACGTGTGATTAACACAACTCTCCCTAACCCACCTTTCCTGCACAGCTTTTGCATTTTCTCAGGACACTCACTGTGACCTTGAACCAGGTCCCCAGGTCTCCATTCTGTGTGTTCTTCTCCACTTCTCTCTCTGGCGGAATTCTATCTTGGTATTCACTATGGCATTTCACACTCCTACTATTGGGTTGTAAGGTAGAGGGGTTGCTGTAGGGAAATGGATAAAAAGATATGTCTATAAATGTATAGAAATGCATAGAAATGTGACACAGTTTTTCATACACCCTCAACTCACTTAAAACCAGGTCTGCAATTAGGATTTCTCAGCCATTACTTCACTTCTAGCACTCTTCAGTTTTTCAAGGAGAGGAAAAAAAAACTACAGAGAGTGAAAGAATTACAAAGTCTCAGGGGCTGCTATGTGCAAATCAGCCTGCCTGGTCACTTACTTTCTTATTTGGGAGTCCTCGTGGACATCCCCCACCTCTACATTTTCATCTTCCTTCTGAAGGTGGGGAGGTGGGAGCTCATACCCATCATGTTCATCATGAAAGTTCTCCTTTCCAAAATTCCCCTGGGAAGAATCTCCACCTTTATTTTCTCCTTGAGGAGAGCTGCTACCATCACTGTGTTCTGAAATTAGGAACAAAAATAAAAGTTCGAAGACAAATCAGTGGTCATATACCATGTACCATTTCTTGGCCTAACATAATAGTAAGGCAAGCAAAGTGCCAACCTGCCCTAACAGAGCAGTCACACAAACCCCAGAAAGCAAATTCCTCTACCTGTCCAGATAGGAGAGCCTTTTCTAACAGATGACATAATTAGGGAAGAGATCTTAAAGAAGGAGGTAACCGTGTGGAACTATTTGGAAAATGGAGCAGGATTTATAGAGAACAGAGTGTGAATGTTCATGGATTAGACTGGACATCAACCAAACCCCAGGAAGAATCCAAATGTTGCCTTCTGTTATGCCATTGTAGTCTAACAACCTCACCAAAACCTGATAGGCAACCTCTCTCACACTTCCCAAATGCAATCAGCCACCAAATTGATTTTATTAACAATCAGCAAGCTGTACTGTCTTTTCTAGTGCAAGCTCTCAAGACAGGATGGATTGATCCATCATCCTGCTAAACTGTCTCTCTGCCTCCAGCCTTGCCCTCAACAATACTCTTTTGGAAATACACAGAGTGAGCTTTCTTTTTGCTGAGCCTAAAATGCCTTTCAGCTGAGAAGACAATGCTTCTAATCTCCACTCTTCTATAACAAGGAGCTGAACAATGATCAGAAATGGTAGGTGTCAACTATAATTTCCAGGTGTTTAGCGATTTTTCTGTTATCAGAGAGAATACTCTATATGACTTTCATTCTTTTAAATTTATTGAGGTTTGTTTGATGGCCCAGGACATGGTCTATCATGAATGTTACAAGATATGTGGAAAAATAGTGTACTCTGCTGTTGTTGGATAAAATGTTCTATATATGTCATGTAGATCTGGTTATTGTATTGATTATACTATTCAGATCTTCTATAACCTTGTAGATTTTCTATATAGTAATTCTATCAGTTGCTAAGAGTGGGATGTTGAAGGCCCCAATGATAACTGTGGACTTGGCTATTTCAGCTCCATCAGTTTTTCTTTCATGTATTTTGAGCCTCTGCTGTTTGGGTGTGTACACAGGTAGGATCATTCTGTCTTCCTGGTGGATTGATCCTTTTATCATTATGTAATATTCTTTTTGTTTCTATTGGTTTTCTTTGCTAGCAAGTCTACTTTATCAAATAATTGTGGACTCAGGAATGCTTATAAAGTATTTCGGCTATATTTCACACTGTATTTACTCCTAGGAATTTCCTTGTTCACCCTCCGTATTCCTCACCAACATGTTCAATTCACCATGTGGCAAGATTTGGAAGTTTAATTTATATCTACAAGATAGTATCAATTATCTTTCCCATCAGCGTATTCACAAAGGATATTTTATTTTTATCACATTCAACTGAAACAATGGTAATGCTAGTGGTTTTGGAGGTAGGGATTAAGGAAATTAGACTATCTGAAGCCAGCTTCCTTTTAGCATCTAAATTTAAGGTTCTCTAGGTTTGTATTTTATTTATATATATGTGTGTGTGTGTGTGTGTGTGTGTGTGTGTGTGTGTGTATATATATATTGTTTTTTGTTTTTTGGTTTTTTTTTGAGACAGGGTCTCACACTGTCACCTAGGCTGGAGTGCAGAGGCATGACCTTGGCTCACTACAACCTCCACCCCCTGAGCTCCACTGAATCCTCCCACCTCAGCTTCCCAAGTAGCTGAGACCACAGGTGCACACCACCATGCCAGGCTATTTTTTTAAAAATTTTTGGTAAACATGGGGTCTCACCATGTTGCCCAGTCTGGTTTCAACCTCCTGAGCTCAAGAAAGTTGCCTGCCTTGGTCTCCCAAAGTGTGGGACTACAGACATGAGCCACTGTGCCCGTCCATAAGTTTGTATTTTATATGTATTATATATTAATTATTCCATGTTATCTCAGGACATACTTGTGAGTAAACATTCTATTCAGTCCTGATCACTTTACAATATACTTATTATGACCGGGCCTCAGATGAACTCCTCTGAAAAGTCATTGCTTTCACCGTGTGACCCATGGTCAAGATAGTCTTGTTACTCACAACCTTTGGAACTTTCCCTGTATGGCCCTGGAAGTGAAATTAAATATGGGCTAGAGCATTTGATCCAGAAATGTTCAGTCCCCAAAATTTGATGAAAGCTTGGAGTGCTCTCTTTTTCTCATATTTCACATCCAATTGATCAGGAAAGTCTCTTGACTCTACCTTTAAAATATATCTAGAGTCTGGCCCCTTTTCATTCCCTCCATTGCTACTACCCTGGCGAGGTCACCAACATCTATCTCCTGGATTACACTGCCTTCCAACTTGTCCCTCTGCTTTTACACTTGCTCCCTCACCATACATTTTCATCATAGCAGGGAGAGTGATTTTTTTGAAGTATAAGTCAAATCTTCTCATTCCTCTGCTCAAAAATCTTATAACAAGGGTTTGAATCCCATCAATATGTTAAAAAGCCATGAGTTCATGATGATACTCAAAAACAACAATAAGAAGATCCTTATTGATGACATTTGTAGAATGCCAGGAAACCAACTTATATTTATAACAATTTGTAAATAAAAGGGAAGAATCAAATATTTATTCTGCCTTCCCTGTGCAAGCTGTACATAAAGATAGCCAATTGTTGATGAAATTTTATTTTTATAGGAATATTCTAGCTAATATATGAAGAAGGCAAGATAGAATTTGACTATCGTCATTCAAAAACTTCTAATTAAATAAAGAATTTATACAATGATCATTAATACCTTGTAAAAATCACAAAAAGGGAAATAACCAGATATCATGTACTTTGTTATGGGTACCACCTATGAAATATTCTTGCCAAACATTAAACCTGAATCTGATCAGGCCTGAGAAGCAATTTAGGACTTCATCATTGTGGATAGGCAATGAACCAAATGTATGACAAAAGACCCAGTTTCTTTAACAAATAATTTGAGAGAGAGGGAGAAAGACAGAGAGACTGAGAGATAGAAACAGAGAGAGAGGTGATAAGTGAATATGTTTCCTGCTGTATGCTTGTATGCTATTGAATATGTTATATATACACAGATATATTTTCAAACTGCAATCATATTGTAAAAATATCTGTAACCTACTCTTTCAGTTAACATTTTACATTATTGCATGTTCAGAAATAATACTTAATTGATTTTTATTATTTATCAAATTAATATGCTTTCCTTTAAAGACATTGTGGAAATTAAAGCTAAGGTCACCTGTTTACCAGAGCAAGAACTGATGGTTGAATCTCATTGAGCTGAAAGCTCAGGAAAGAATAAATATGATTAGTTCAAAGTTTACTTTTTTCATATTCTCTAAAATATCTAAATAACAATTTTTGACTTTAATATAATTTATGCATTAGATTATTATTATAGTTAAAATTTGTCACAGGTCGGGCACGGTAGCTCACGCCTATAATCCCAGCACTTTAGGAGGCCGAGGAGGGTGGATCACCTGAGATTGGGAGTTCAAGAGCAGCCTGACCAACATGGAGAAACCCCGTCTCTACTAAAAATGCAAAATTAGACTGGCATGGTGGCGCATGGCTGTAATATCACCTACGCGGGAGAATCGCTTGAACCCAGAAGGTGGAGGCTGCAGTGAGCCGAGATCACAGCTTGGGTAACAAGAGCGAAACTCCGTCTCAAAAAAAAAAAAAAAAAAAAAAAAAAAAAAAAAAAAAAAAAAAAAAAAAAATCTGTCACAAGCTTTAATCTACTAATAAAATTTCAAATTTTAATAAATCTTTCCAAATTTTTGCTACTATAAACGATGCTGTGAAGAATAGGATTATATATACATTCTATTATTTGTTTACAGTTTTTCCTGCAATAATTCTACAAGTGGATTACTTTGGTCAAAACATGAATGCTTTCAAATTTAAGAGATTTTTAGAAGTGGCATTTACAATATACATTTATACTTATCTGCATGTTAATCAAGAGTGAGTGAATGAGCTTATATTCTCACCAGTTAACCAACCATTTTGAAAATGTCTATATATTGATAAAACAATTGCCCTTTTTAAAGTTTATATTTTGAAAAACATTCCCTCAATGTATATATTCATAATTAGTCAGGAGGATGGCAGGAAGAGAAGGATCTAGAATTTATTATCAGGGGAGTGGCAGAGATATTAGAGAGTAGTTGAAGGCTGAAAGAGACCTGACAGTCTCATAAACAAGAGGCAAACACTCAAGGATGGAAGCATAAGATGAGGATGACCAATGGCAATACAATAAAATGAGAAAAACTTCTGATATACCGAATCCATGCTAGCCATATATGTCCATCTGGAAAACTTCATGGAAAGCATATTACATTTGTTTTCCCATTCCTGTGACATTGTCTTCCAAATATTAGAGAGAAGACACAGTAAAGAAGGTAATAATGAGGATAATAAGAACTATACCAAACTCAGCATTTGAAAAAATAAATTGAATTTTCTTCCAGCAAAGAGAGACTAGTTAAGTTGCACCAAACTTCCAACTGAGAACAACTAGAAAAGTGTGGAAAATGATTTAAAATAAAAAGTTATTTAAAGGCATCAAAAAGCTAATGATACAATAAGATGCTATGGGGGAAATACCAGGGGAAAAAAGGAAACTCAGAATGTAATCCCAATCCTGGGGGCTGATTTTTTTCTAGCAGCAGTTGATGATTCCTGAGGATATAGGTAAGATGCTAAAATGCTGTGAATTTGTACCAAATTCCCACAGAGTCATAGAGCTAAGAGCATAAAATGTGAAGTTGGGTATGTCAAGGAGAGGGGACCTTGGCAAACCACTCAGGCTTAGATAGGAACCTCTAAGAGCTATGTCAGGTAAATACGGGTAAACGAGATAGACCAGCCCTCCAAGGGACTGAAGTCCAAATTAATCATCTCAATCATCAATGAGATTACAGATTTGGGGTTTTCCTTGCAACCTAGCAAGTTGACAGAAAAAAATCTTCCCTGGAGCAAGACAACTTCATCCTAAAACTGAAATAAATAAATCTACAATTTATTACGTATAGTTCCCCGAAAAAATAATCTGGAAGGAGATAAAAATGACATGATTAAAAACCAAGCAAGCAAAAAATAAAAAATAAAAAGGACAATAAAAAACACATAAAATCCAGATAATCAGATAATGGCATTATTGTCAAGAATATAAAAGATTAAGTATTTCAGCCAAGAATTGGAAAATATATTAAAATGAACAGAATTTCTAGAATTCATAAATGCAATAGCTGTAATTAAGAACAATTTTGTGATTAGCAGCATAACATAATAGATATACTTTTGTAGTCTTTACCCTTCAGATTACAATGTACATTCTTGCCTTACCAGTCTAATGCATATTAGTTCTTTTACATCTCCTTGAACAACAAGGAGGTTTGGAAAGAAGGATCTAAAGAAAATATCCAGAATGAAGTATGAAGACACAAAATTATGAAGAATACAAAAAGACAGGGGGCAAAATTAAAGGAGATACAGTGAATACACCAAACATATTTAATTGGAGTTCTAGAAGGGAGAAAAGCGAGTAGTTCAAAAGCAGTATTTCAAGGTATAATGTTCGAGCAGTTTCAAAAAGTAACAAAAGATACCAAGTCACAGATGCAAGAAGCAATGTATATTTCAAGTACAGTGGGGCATGAGGAAAACCAAACCCAGGTCCATCATAGTACAGCTGTTGAAATCCAAAGATAAAGGCAAATATTCAAAGTAAAATCAAAACAATGGGTTATCTTCAAATGAGCCAAAATAAGACTGGATCGATATGTAATTTTTAAACAGAAATAATGTAGCTTGAAGAAAGTAATGTTATATATCCAGAGTGCTAAAGTATAATAGCCATAGGCCTAGAATTGTGTGTTTATATAATTTCCATTTTTTAAGAAGATACAAAAATGGAAGTTAAATAAACATCTGTGATATTGCAAAACATATATTAGATCTTCAACCCTGTTTCCTGGCATACAGTTCCTAAAATTTTTATAAACTCCAAAGTGAAGTCTTTTTGTATGCTAAGCTGCCAGCCCCTAGGTAGCTTCAGGATGGGGGATGGTCACTGGAAAGAGCAAGGCAGTATTAAAGGGCTGGGACTTTCAAGGGGCTGAAGGGTAAGTCAGTCACCAATGTCCAATGGATTAATCAGTCATGCATACATAAAAAGCCTACACAAAAAGTCAAAGGACAGAGTTCAGAGAGCTTCTTGATGGATGAACACATGAAAGTTCCTGGAGGGTGGCACACCTGGAGAGGGCATAGAAGCTCCACATCTCTTCCCGCTGCCTTGCCCCATACATCTATTTGTCTGCATTATTTGCAATATTCTTTATAATAAGCTGGTAAATGTAAGTGCTTCTCTGAGTTCTGTGAGCCATACTAGCAAATTAATCACATTCAAAAAGAGAGTCATAGGAACTCCAACTTGAAGGCGATCAGTCAGAAGTTCTGGAGCCCCAGACTTCTGATGGGTGGTGTCTGAAGGAGGGGGGCAGTCTTGGGAACTGAGCCCCCAACCTGTGGGATCTGATGCTATCTCCAGGTAACCTAATTTAATTTTGACGCTATCAAAATTAAATTAGCGGACACACAGCAGGTGTTTACTATAAAACTGATTGCTTGCTTGTTGGTAGGGAAAACTCCCCCACACATTTGATCACAGAAGTCTTCTGTGCTGATGGTGGTTGTGGAGTGAGAAAACAGAAAAAAGTACTTTAAGTGATTTTTTTTTTTCACACTTCTGACTTTTTTTTTTTTTGAGGCAGGTCTCACTCTGTCGCTGCCCAGGCTGGAGTGCAGTGACATGGTGTTGGCTCACTGCAACCTCCGCCTCCTGGGCTCAAGTGATATCCTACCTTAGCCTCTAGAGTAGCTGGGACTACAGGGATGCACCATGCCTAGCTAATTTTTGTTTGTCGAGATAGGGTTTTGCCATGTTTTCCAGGCTACTTGTGACTTTTTTTTTGGGGGGGGGGGTGCTGGAGTCTCACTCTTGTTGCCCAGGGTGGAATGAAATGGCACGATCTTGGCTCACTGCAACCTCTGCCTCCTGGGTTTAAGTGCTTCTCCTGCCTCAGTCTCCTGAGTAGCTGGGATTATAGGCGTGCGCCATCATGCCCAGCTAATTTTTGTATTTTTAGTAGAGACAAAATTTCACCATGTTGGCCAGGCTGGTCTCGAACTCCTGACCTCAAGTGATCCACCTGTCTTGGCCTCCCAAAGTGCTGGGATTACAAGCGTGAGCCACCGCGCCCGGCCCTACTTGTGACATTTTAATGCAAACAAAATCTAAGCAAATTTGTCACCAGTCAAAACTAAAGATTCATCCTCAGGCCAAAGAAATATGATCCCAGATTGAGGCACGTAAATACAAGAAGGAATGAAGAATAATTACATTGGCAAATATGTAGGAAAATCTAAATGAATACTGACTATATAACACAATGATAATGTCTTTAAATAATTTTAATATGTGTTCTCATTGTTCAGCTCTCACTTATAAGTGAGAACATGCAGTGTTTGGTTTTCTGTTCCTGCATTAGTTTGTTGAGGGAGGGGAACAACACACACTGGGACCTGTCGGAGGGGTGGGATTAGGGGAGGAAAAATAGCTAATGCATGCTGGGCTTAATACCTAGGTGATGGGTTGATCTGTGCAGCAAACCACCATGGTACACGTCTAACTATGTAACAAACCTGCACATCCTGCACATGTAGCCCGGAACTTAAGATAATAATTAAAAATAATTTTAAAAAGGAATTTAAATATATAAATGTATATAATTAAAAATGCACACCAATATACTGGGAGGGGTATTATAAAAGTTAAAATATTGGAAGGTACCTGTGTTGTCCAAGGATATGTAAAAGAATTAACATACATTAGAGGCAAGAATGGATGTTGTAATCCAAAAGGTAGACTACAAAAATGACAGAAGAACGTCACATCATCAATCCAAATGAGGCAAAAATTAATAATTTAAAAATAATTTTAGATTTTACAAAGGAAAAGAGAAAATTAGAATAGGAAAATAGATGTAAAGCAAACAGGAAAATGTTATATTTAAGCCAGATTATATGTAGAATTATGTTATATGTAATGTACTGAAGGTTTCAAATAAAAAAGCAGAGATCATAAGACTCAATTAAAAATTAATTCAATCAAATGCTCCTTAATAGGAACATATGTAAAACAAAACACAGGACATTTGAAAAAAAATGGCAGAAAATGTACCATTAAAACACTGACCAAATGAAAGCTGTTATAACTATTCATAAGAGAAAAAATATACTTTCAGTAAAACATTACTAGAAGAAGGGATATTTTGTAATGACACATGGTTCAATTCAACATAAAGATGTTAATAAAACAAATTTGTATGTACTTTTTAGCGCAAAGCCAAAATACACATGACAATAAATTGATGGAAGTAAATGGAGAAAAAAATGCACAGTAAAAACTGACAGAAGTAAATGAAGAAATGGACAAATCCACATTCTCAGTAGGAAACTTAAATATACTTCACTGAATGACAGATAAAACAGCCACAAAATCCGTTAGGTGAAGATTTAAAAAACATGACTAACAAAATTTACTTAACAGAGGCCGGGTGCAGCGGCTCACGCCTGTAATCTCAGCACTTTGGGAGGCCAAGGCGGGCGGATCAAGAGGGCAGGAAATCGAGATCATCCTGGCTAACACGGTGAAACCCTGTCTCTACTAAAAATACCAAAAAAAAAAAAAAAAAAAAAAAAAAGAAGAAGAAGAAGAAGAAAATTAGCCTGGTGTGGTGGCGGGCGTCTGTAGTCCCAGCTACTCAGGAGGCTGAAGCAGGAGAATGGCGTGAACCTGGGAGGCGGAGCTTGCAGTGAGCCGAGATCGCGCCACTGCAATCCAGGCTGGGCGACAGAGCGGACTCCGTCTCAAAAAACAAACAAATGAACAAAATTTACTTAACAGAAAGAACACTGCATATGACAACACATGCAACATTTCAGAACAGATTATATGCTGACCTATAAAACAAGCGTCAAAAACGCTATAGTGGTAATATAATCTACTTTGAATGGCTGCTGAAAATTTGAGGTTATTGGGGGGTTCCCTGCTCCTCCTCCACCCCTAGTATAAATCTCAAGAATGTTATTTTCCAATATCCCTCACCTCAGGTGACACTCCTCACTCCCCAAATCCTGGACCAGAGAGGATCACATGACTCAGACCTTTCCCCTAAATCAGGGGAACATCTCGGCTCCGCCATTACCATAACCACAGGAGGGGAAGTTTTCCATGTGGTGCCAGGATGGATGTGTCAGGACCCACTAGGTCCAAGACCTTAAGAGAGTGGGAAACAGTCAGCCTTGGCTCTTGCTACTTCCCATTTAAAGGAGAGTCCGCTAGGTGTCATGTGGGTTGGAATGGAAGTGGGGAGGGGGCTCAGTCCCTCCTGCCCTGTGGGGACCTAAAGCCAAGGCTTCATGCTGACCAACTCACCCATGGTGTGTCCTTAAGGCAGTGACCTTTCACCAATGTCCTCACAGGGCTCTCTTAAAGGGAATCTGTGTGGTCTAGAGCTCCGGGTTTGCAGAAGTTTGGGGAGGGCAGCACAAGATGGTGAGAGCAAGTCCCAAGCAACTTTGTTAGTGGACAAGATGGAGTCCTTACAGGAAGTCCCTTCTTCAAAGGCATAGAGAGGAGACCTCTAGGGGCTAGACAAGACCGAACTTACTTTTCTTACTGCCCCCTAAGTTCACTACCAGTCTAACCCCCAGGGAGCGGTTTCCAAGGAAGATACTCTTGCAGAATTGGTTAGCTACAATCACAGGGCCTCGGACCCAGGTACTTGTTACAAACAGAGAACTCAGCTATTCAGTCTCTGTCCAATGCATTACATTGTATTTCTTTATGGAAGAGGAGAAAACTTATTTGCAGAATCACCAGCTCCTTGCTGTCCCTGAAGTTTATCTAATTATAAATATTGAACACTACAAAATGTGTATTTTGAAAATAAAGTCATTCTGCACCTTCTATCAATATGATCACCTCACGATGACCTAAAGATATTCACTGTAATCTATTTACCAATCTGCTGCACACTTTCTAGATATGCAAGGCAGATGTTTACCCACCTTAAAATATTTGTAAGTAACAAGCATACATATATATATATATATACACACACACACTATACATATATATTCTTTTAAGAATTTGAAGTCACATAATTTTCTGCAAACTGATTTTTTCACATACTGTAACATCCTTTAATTCTCATTTCTTTACCAAATGTGGTTTGGATGCAGATGTTTATTATAGAATGATTTTGCTTTTCAGGGAGATTAACTGTTGATATTTGTTACACTTTCTCCTGGTAAGCAAAGTCCTTTAGTACAGGGATATTAACACAAAGTCTGCAATACCATTGCAAATATATTCTTCCAGCTTTTCAGATTTTAATATTTTTTCTTTTGGCAATATAGCAAGTATTTCTAAACTTTTATTAAATTTATGACTTAGAAATAAGACAGGTAATTCTTTGGGAGTACAGTGGGAACAGAAGAACACAGGGTGAATAGGAAGGGAACAAAAGGGGTCAGGGAAGCTGGGAGAGTTCTGAGAGGGAGCCCAGCCAGGGGGAGGGAGCAGTGGGGGATTTGGGGAGGGGACTCTACAGACACTCACCTTTCAACACACCATAGACAGAAAAGTACAGCATCCATTTCTGAAAGGGAAGAACTCTGGTACTCAGGATCCCCCTTAACCTCCTACCCACCTCTGGCTCTCTGGGCCTGTCCAAGGGAGGAAGCAGGTGCTTGCCTTCTGGTATCACATGTCCACCAGGAAGGAGCTGATGAGTTTCGGACAACACACTGAGGGAGTCCACAATGTCACGTTTTGTGTGCTTCAGCAGCTGCCCTCACAGGTCTGTAGAGAAGAGAAGCAAGGATTTGGGGTGGGAGGTGCTGCCACACCCTGGCCCTTGACCCCTGTGATTGTTCCCATCACACCCCCTTACCTTGCCAAGTCTTCCCCATCACAAACTTGAGCATTTTTATATTTCCACTATCCTTGAAGTACTTGCGCAAGCTGCTCCTAGGAGAAAAAGAAGATCAGGAGTGGGTGGTCTGGCCAGTGAGGGCATTTCCAGGAGCTGGCCTGTGTCTACTGGGGATCCTATTTCTTGTTATCATCCTGATGTGCACTACCATTTACCCTCAACCCAAATTTGATCTGGCCTTTTCTTCTCATCTCATTTTTAGAGAGGTTCAGGATCTTGACTTTGGGGGCCTTCTTTATAATGTTAGACAGGTCATCCAGCCAGCAAACTTTGTTGTTGTGCAAATTCAAAGACAATAGCTTCTGGGGAAGAAGAGTTAGATAATAACAGAGTGATCTCATTGATGTGCTCATTTCCCTGCCCCCTTCTTTAATTGTTTTAAGAAGACTGGGAATGTCAACAAAAGTAATGTCTACTGATTTCTCTGGAGGCTAATTAGGAAAGGTGTTCAGAAGAATAAATAGGTATTAATCTGTTGGAGAGAGCACTAGAGTAAGAAGCAGACCCATTTCTCTTTACAGCACCTTAGGTAGGCCACATCCCTTATCCTGTATTCCACTGGTACATAGGATGAGCAACACACATTACTACATGAGTGTGTTTGTGTGTAGTAATGAAGATTAAGAATATTGCTGCCATTGCTGAATTAAGGAAGTAATCATGATGGCTTTCTTCTTTATATTTTGTTTTGTAAATTAAACGGTTTATAATATTTGAATTTCACAATATACATTTGTTTGAAAAATATTCACCACTTACATTTTACATAATTTACAGACCTCTGAACTTGCAGCATCATTTCTAAGAATTCATCATATGAGACATTTTTGTTGCATGGATTTTTAAAATGTTATTATGCACTATTTAAATTATAATAAATTTTTTTATGAACTATTTAACATATACCAAATAATGTCAGAATATTTTTAGTTATTCTGGATCTAAAGCTTTCCTTTGATGTCTGTTGTTTTGTAAACAGACATTTAATGGGCACCTCTGTGTGTCAGGCTATAATGCTTAGTGAGAGACGCGAAGATGAGTAAGATTTGATGATTTCCACTCTCAGTGGAAATTACAAAAGTATGTGCCAGGCAAATGCATAAGCTTATAATGATCTTGTAGAAAAATTGCATCTATTTTGCATTTTCATAAGCAGCATGTATCTAATATTGATGAAGAATTTTGGAGTCATCCTAAAATGTGTAAAACAGTTTCACGAACTATTAATCCTAAACCTTTAGTAAATTAAAAAAGCTAACTTCTGGCCCGGGCGGGTTCCGGGCACAGGAGCCGAGGTTCCGGCAGCAGCTCGGCTGGGAGACTGCGCGACCCGGCGACTGGGCCACACGCGAGTCCAGCGTCCCCGCATCCCCGCAATGCGGCCATGAGAAGCAGCGCGGGGGCAGGTGATCGAAGCCCCTAGAAGACCAGCATTCTCGTGATTATGGAGGCCCCTCTGTCCTTTCTGTGACGGAAGCAATGCTGACCTCGGTTTCCTGGACCCATTCTGACTCAGGAGCCTTCATGTAAATGGGTCCCGTCGTGCCTCCCAGTAAGATGCCAGAAAGCTCAGGAGTTAGTGTCTCCGGTGGACTGAGTCAGTGTTACTGGGGCAGCGGTTTCTCCAAGGCCCTTTAGAAAGACGATGACCTCGACTTTTCTCTGCCTGACATCCTATTGAAAGTAGGGACCATGGAAGATGAAGAGTTGACCAACCTGAGCTGGCTGCATGAGAGCAAGAACTTGCTGAAGAGCTTTGGGGAGTCAATCCTCAAGAGTGTCAGCCCGGTCCAGGACCTGGACGATGACAGTCCCCGTCCCCACCCACTCTGATATGCCCTACGATGCCAGGCAGAACCCCAACTGCACCCCCCCTTACTCCTTTAGCTGCCTCATATTTATGGTCGTGGAGGACTCTTCAACCAAGCGCCTGCCAGTGAAAGATATTTACAACTGGATCTTGGAACATTTTCCGTATTTTGCAAATGCACCTGCTGGGTGGAAATACTCAGTGAGACACAATTTGTCTTTGAATAAGTATTTTAAGAAAGTGGACAAAGAGAGGAGTCAGAGTATTGGGAAAGGGTCTTTGTGGTGCATAGACCCAGAGTATAGACAAAATCTAACTCAGGCTTTGAAAAAGACACCTTATCACCCACACCCATACCCAAACTTGTTCAATACACCTCCCACCTGCCCTCAGGCATATCAAAGCACATCAGGTCCACCCGTCTGGCCGGGCAGTACCTTCTTCAAGAGAAATGGAGCCCTTCTCCAAGATCCTGACATTGATGCTACCAGGGCCATGATACTCCCCCTGAGATACAAGCAGGTTTTCCTCCAGGAGCCATACAAAACAGAGCGCGGGTCCTGAGCTGAGAGGACTGTTTCCCCATGGGCGGCAGCTGGCAATCAGTCCCATTGAGATGACGGCTGCCATAAGGAATGGCATCACCAGCTCCTGGATGTGGACTGAGAGCGAGCCATCGTGTGGCTCCTCAGTGGTTAGCCTAGAGGATGCCAACTGAGAGTGAGCCATCGTGTGGCTCCTCGGTGGTTAGCGGAGACCCCCAAGGAGAATCACAACTACAGCAATGCCAAATCCTCCAACGCCCGGAGCACCTCGCCTACCAGCGACTCCATCCCTTCCTCCTCCTCGGCCGACGACCACTGCAAGTTTGCCAGCACAGAGAAGCAAGAGGGCAATGAGGGCAGCGAGGGGAGCTTCCAGAGCCACGAGAGCCACAGCGACAGGGAAGAGGAAGACAGGAAACACAGCCAGAAGGAGCCCAAGGATGCTCTGGGGGACAGCAGGTACGCGTCCCAGCACAAGAAACGCCAGGACTTTACCAAGTCCAGGAAAGTCCCCAGCGACACACTGCCCCTCAAAAAGAGACGCACTGAAAATCACCACCCCGCCTCCACAGCCCCCCACCAGGGCGAAGAAGAGGAGATGAAAGAAGCGCCGGGTCGCTCCTGCACTTAGCAGAGATCCCATCCTGTTTGAATAACATCACCAATCAGACGGCAAAGGGGCAGAAAAAGCAAAAGGAAACCACAAAAAAATTAAAAACAAGTCACTGATTTGTTTTGAACTTACGGCCATTTGGTTTCAGCATGTCAGGAGATTTCGAATGATTTGTGGCAACATCAGCTTTTTTTTTTTTCTTTTTTCTTGTTTTGTTTTTGGTTTGGTTTTCTTTTTTTTCTTTCCTCCTCCCCCGCTTTTTTTATTATACTTTAAGTTCTAGGGTACACGTGCACAACGTGCAGGTTTGTTGCATATGTATACATGTGCCATGTTGCTGTGCTGCACCCATTAACTCGCCATTTACATTAGGTATATCTTCTAAATTTGTCCCATCTTCTTTGTTTTGGACCCTTAAGAATTTTATTTTTAAAGGAGATTGAAGCCATATAACTCATACTGACACTCAGCTGTTTTACAAAAGCTTTTCATTATCTGAAGACAAAACCGAAAAAGCTAAAATTACCATTGCTTCCTCAAGCTTGTCAGAAACCTGTGGCTGAATCCGCAAGGTCAACGTCAATGCCACCGGAACAACCATTCAGCATCTAGAAGGTACATGTGCAAAGTAATCGTCGTTCAGGCCCAACCCTTAGGTTTACATGATTGTGGTCTGAGTTCCTCAACCCCCTCCTCCTTTTATTAGATGAGATTTAGCACCCTCTCAGTTATTTAAACATGCAACATTTCTTGAGTATGTATGTGGAGGCCATCTGAGCTCATAGCTGATTCAGTAACCAGTTTCATGCTGTGCCATTCACACTCACTACTTAATACTGCCATGATGAAAATGTGGAGGAAAAATGTATCCGTGTGTGTCTGGGAAGCATATACACTTGTACATTTTTAAATACTCTGATTCTGTAACATTTCTGAGTTTTGTTTTGTTTTACAGAAAAAAAAGTGATAAAGCAATCAGAAGACCAAGAGGCTTACTATTGATGCTTAGGGTCATCTGACCTTGGCTGGCCAATAGACCTACAAGGCCAAATTAATTTAGGACAGTAATACTTTTTCAAAAGCCATTTTTTTCTGATATTCATGCCAATATCATGAATAGAAAGGGAGAACCATAAAGGAGAAAGAATGTGATGTTCAATTATGTTCGTGTGAACCTAAAGAAACAATATGGAGGCAGGCACAATCAGCCAAACTCTAGGGACTTGATGGTGTTGCTTGGAAGGCATGCATACCTGCATTTTGCATTCTTTGTATGTAATCATATTGCCAAAGACAAACTATTTCATCATTTTTTGTAAATAACACTTTTCCCCAGACCTACCATAAGTTTCTGTGATGTATTGTCTTCCAGTTGCAATAAAAATTACTCAGTTGCATCAAAAATAAAAAACAAACAAAAAAACCTAACTTCTGTAGTTGTCATGAGACTTCGTAGGACAGCCTATGGAAACTGCTACCCATAGTACTCTGCGTGAAATAACAACTTTAAAAAATGCTTGTTTTCAAAAGCAATGGAAACAAAAGCCAAAATTAACAAATGGGATCTAATTAAACTAAAGAGCTTCTGCACAGCAAAAGAAACTATCATTAGAGTGAACAGGCAACATACAGAATAGGAGAAAATTTTTGCAATGTATCCATCTGACAAAGGACTAATATTCAGAATCTACAAAACACTTAAACAAACTTAAAAGGAAAAAACAACCCCATCAAAAAGTGGTGAAGGACATGAATAAACATTTCTCAAAAGAAGACATTTATGCAGCCAAAAAACACATGAAAAAAAGTTCATCATCACTGATCATTAGAGAAATGCAAATTAAAACCACAATGAGATACCATCTCATGCCAGATAGAATGGCAATCATTAGAAAGTCAGGAAACAACAGATGCTGGAGAGGATGTGGAGAAATAGGAATGCTTTTACACTGTTGGTGGGAGTGTAAATTAGTTCAAACACTCTGGAAGACAGTGTGGCGATTCCTCAAGGATATAGAACCAGAAATACCATTTGACCCAGCAATCCCATTACTGGGTATATACCCAAAGGATTATAAACCATTTTACTGTAAAGAAACATGCACATGTATGTTTATTGCAGTACTGTTCACAATAGCAAAGACTTGGAACCAACCCAAATGCCCATCAATGATACACTGGATAAAGAAAATGTGGCACATACACACCATGGAATACTATGCAGCCATAAAAAAGGATGAGTTTGCGTCCTTTGTAGGGACATGGATGCAGCTGGAAACCATCATTCTTAGCAAACTGTCACAAGAAGAGAAAACCAAACACCGCATGTTCTCACTCATAGGTGGGAACTGAACAATGAGATCACTTGGACTCGGGAAGGGGAACATCACACACTGGGGCCTATCATAGGGAGGGGGGAGGGGGGAGGGATTGCATTGGGGAGTTATACATGGTATAAATGATGAATTGATGGGTGCTGACGAGTTGATGGGTGCAGCACACCACATGGCACAAATATACATATGTAACAAACCTGCACATTATGCACATGTACCCTAGAACTTAAAGTATAATAAAAAAAAAAAAAAGAATAACCTAAAAAAAAAAAAAAAAAAAAAAAGGATGAGTTCATGTCCTTTGCAGGGACATGGATGAAGCTGGAAACCATCAGCAAACTAACACAAGAACAGAAAACCAAACACCACATGTTCTTACTCATAAGCAGGAGTTGAACAATGAGAACACGTGGACACAGGGAGGGGAACATTGGACACCGGGGCCTATCAGGGTGTGGGGAGGGATAGCATTAGGAGAAATACCTAAGGTAGATGATGGGTTGATGGGTGTAGCAAACCACCATGGCACGTGTATGCCTATGTAACCTGCACGTTCTGCACATGTATCCCAGAACTTAAAGTATAATAAAATAATTTTAAAAATTAATGTGAAAACACAAAGCACCTAGATTCACCAAAACAAATTTATTAAAGAAAGAATGAAATTGGAGGACAAGTATTACCTAAGACTTATTAAAAGCTGTAGTAATCAAGGCAGTTTTGATATTGGCAAAGATAAATAAATAAAAGGAACAGGATAGAAAGTCCAGAAATAGACACAGACATATATGGGAAAAAAATGCTGGTTGTCCTCCTTCTACTCCCTGATAGTTCGCATCATATACAAATTTAAAAACACTTTTAAAGAAAACTCGCCATCAGAGAAATGCAAATCAAAACCACAATGAGATACCATCTCACACCAGTTAGAATGGCAATCATTAAGAAGTCAGGAAACAACAGGTGTTGGAGAGGATGTGGAGAAATAGGAACACTTTTACACTGTTGGTGGGATTGTAAACTAGTTCAACCATTATGGAAAACAGTATGGCAATTCCTCAAGGATCTAGAACTAGATGTACCATATGACCCAGCCATACCACTACTGGGTATATACCCAAAGGATTATAAATTATTCTACTACAAAGACACATGTACACGTATGTTTATTGCGGCACTATTCACAATAGCAAAGACTTGGAATCAACCCAAATGTCCATCTGTGACAGACTGGATTAAGAAAAGGTGGCACATATACACCATGGAATACTATGCAGCCATAAAAAAGGATGAGTTTGCGTCCTTTGTAGGGACATGGATGCAGCTGGAAACCATCATTCTTAGCAAACTATCACAAGAACAGAAAACCAAACACCGCATGTTCTCACTCATAGGTGGGAACTGAACAATGAGATCACTTGGACTCGGGAAGGGGAACATCACGCACTGGGGCCTATCATGGGGAGGGGGGAGGGGGGAGGAGGGAGGGATTGCATTGGGGAGTTATACATGATATAAATGATGAATTGATGGGTGCTGACGAGTTGATGGGTGCAGCACACCAACATGGCATAAGTATACATATGTAACAAACCTGCACGTTATGCACATGTACCCTAGAACTTAAAGTATAATAAAAAAAAAAAAAAAGAAAACCACAGAGTAAAATATCCAAGTCTGAGAGCATAATTGCTACTCTGTAAACTAGCCTACACAGTAATTTTATCCTACTCTTTCCACTATAAACATTGTTTAATCTAGAAGAGCTGTGGGAATGTGGATTATTTATACAAACTAGATCATTATAAGTTAGATCAACTTGCTCTGGGATTGAATCCTACATATTATCTCGTAAGCTCTGTTGCTGCAGGAGGGCATTTCCAAGCTTGTCCAATTATGTTATTTAGAAATAATCTTCTATTATTTTTCCTTTATTTTCTTGTTTACTAAGTCTCCTATTGTTCCAAGGGTCCTGGTAAAGTGTGGTTAGCAGGAACTTTGAGCATTAAAAAAAAATCAAAGCTCAGTTGATGGAGAGAATAACTGAGAGCCTAAGAATATTTGAGAAAATGCCATGGGATTGTTCCGAACTTGCTTATACATCAGATCTAATTAGCAGCAAGTCCTTCACTTTTAATTCAGTAGAGGATGATCTCCAAGGTGATTTCAGGTTCTAAAATTTGTTTATTAAAAGTGAATAGAGCTTTTTATTTTTTATTTATTATTTTAGAGGTTTTATTTTCGGAGATCAAGCTTTTTGATGATATGAACAGTGAATCCGAATGCTTAATCTGTCTTTCAGAAGTTCATTTCAGGGTAATTATTTATGACCAAATCTGTATTTAATTCATGGAGTGAAACATCTTCAGAAGAGTATGTTTTTGGCATCTTTTACCTAGGGTCGCAATATTGGTGAAAAGGAAATGTTTCTCCCTAATCAAATGTTCACTAACCCTCTTTACCCTAGCATGGTATAAGGAATGAAATATACCATTCTATGAATTTGAGTTGTGGTTTTAATTAAAATTCTTATTTGTACTCAGTCTAAATTCTCAATGTAAGTCATCTTTAATTTTTTCCAGCACAGAACTCCTGAGTTGCTTTGGATAACTTAACACACACAAAAATTAACACTAAAAATTGTAGCTAGAGTCAAGTTTGGACAATCTTCTCAAAGAAGTCTAGCTGATATGAATAAATTGAGTTAAGAGAGAGTAAAAATTGCTAATATGCCGGGCACTCTCCTAAGTGTCTTACATGAATTCTTTTAATCCTCAGAATTATCCTATAAAGTAGACATAATTAATACTCCCATGTTACAGATGAAGAGAATTGAGGCACAGTAAGTTTCCCAACATTATACCACTATTAAATGATAAAGACAGGTTACAAACTCAGCAGCCAAACACTACTTTACAAGGGCTCTGTGTGAGACAAACTTACCTTGAACAGATCCTCAGAGATTCTGATTTAATTATTATGGAACGGGATGAGGGTGGAGGCGGTGGTCTGCTGAAGCCAACTTATACGGGATCATGAGGCTTGATCAAAAAATCTTCAGGAATTTTGCACTGATTGACTTTACTATCTCACATTGGTATGTTGAAATTGGCCATAGAAACAGTATTTATGCCATGGAAATCAGCAAATACTACAACTCAGCCTCCCAACCTGCAGCTCTGGTTGGTAAACATTTAGCAACAGATCACTGAGTGGAGAACAGATATCAGCATTTTGAAAAACTCCTCAGGTGATACTAAGATGCAGGAGGGGCTGAATACCACTGCTGATAGACAGACTGTTACCTGTAGTTTCTCCAAGGAGTGAGATCAGAGGAGGGAGAAGATGAGATGTTCACTTTTCACTATATTTGATAGGCACATGCATTTCTTTTATAAAATGATATGCCAAATTTAAAGAAATCAATAAAGAAATATATATTTTTCAAAATTATCTCTGCCTTTTACTTGCAGTTATATAAATAGCGCTGACTTATAGTTAGGGCATGGCAAAGGGATGGATGTAGTCGGCAATCAGGGACACTTCTTTGCCACAATCTCTGAAGAAAAGAGTCAGTTTGTGAAGAGCGAAGAATGGATTCTGCTCGGTAGACAGAACCCACCTCTAGGGAGGAGACTTTGTGTGGCTCTGGCTTCAGGTAGGAGATAAAGATCCAGGAAAGTCACCTGTTAGATAAAGGGAGATCTAACACCAGGGGACTGTAGCTCAGACATGAGACCAGACGTGAGATGATTGGCAAGAAGCTGGAGGAAACTTGTTCATGAAGGAATTTAATCCTAAGCAGCCAGACAGAATGGGGAAAATATGGAGAAGTAAGACTGTGGCCAATTTCCGAGACTTGGAAGACAAAAAGCTCAATTAACTTGGTCAAGGATAGGAGAGGACTAACAATAAAGGTGGCCTGACAATGACCCTAAACCTAAGTTTGGACCACAGTTGCAGGATCAAAAATATCTGACTGCCAGCATAGAAATTATGCAGGAACAGAGTAGCCACAAAGTCTATTGCAAGTATTATCACTTCAACAATTGTAATATTCTAAGAATTCTAATTGTTTCCTACAATGCAACTTCAGTAACATAAGCCAAAAAGAAAATGCCATTACAATTGGTCAACATAATGAGTTCACACCATCCCCATTACATTCTAGCTTTTATGTGACACAAATTCCTTATTTTGATCCCATTTTATGATTTTTAGAAAAGACCAACTAGTGTAGTAAAAGTGTATTAAAAATAAGAAAGGTAGGTGTAGACAGAACTGGATGGACTTAAAAGATACGGAATATAAATCATACAAGAGGCCAGAATATAAAGAAGATAGGTGTGTCCTCATTATGATGAAGTTGTCTTTAAATTTTCAATCAACACAGTAGAGGAAACTTTTGAGACTACAAAGTGACTCTTAATGCTGGACACCAAATGATATGATAGACAAATAACCTATTAAATCTTGTTGGTAAAACTTTGTCAGTAGCTTACTCGGATGCATCCTTTGAAAGCTGACTTATTTACTTGAAAGTAGTAAGTGTTACTGATACATCAAATAAAGTTACTACACACAAAACAAATTTCTGGAGCTCCTTGGGGACAGATATTCCTGTAGTGGCTACCACATGGTAGATATTCAATGAATATTTATAGAATTGAAAGGGTAGTGTGTGGCAATATGTGCATTGAAAGTCATTGGGGCAGATCTGAGTAGAAGTTTGCCTGGGAATTGACATGATGCTTCAGAGAAAGTTCTTGATGAGAGCATTTTAGTCATTGTGATGTGTCAACTTGGCTAGGCTATAATACTCAGTTATTTAATCAAACAGCAATCTAGGCATTGCTGTGTAGGTTTTTTTGTAGATGTGGTTAGCAGTTGCAATCAGTTGGCTTTAAGTAAAGGAGATTACTTTCAATAATATGAGTGGGCTTCATCTAACCAGCTGAAAGGCTTCATGAGCAACAACCGAGGTTTCCCAGATAAAGAAAGATTCTGATGCAAGACTATATCAGCTCCTGTATGAGCCTGTTGGCCTGCTCTGTGAACTTGAAACTTGCCAGCCCCCACAATTGCATAAGCCAATTCTTTCAAATAAATTTAAATTAAAAATACTTTGAAAATATATATTCTTTGAAAATATATACTGGTTCTATTTCTCTGGAGAATCCTGACTGATACAACCACTTACAAGAATAAAATGGGGAGTCTTCACTTATACCACTTAGTAACATAATATGTGCTTGACTTTTACAGATTTTTTGAAATGTTATTATCTTTCTGGTCTTTTTAAGTATAGTATTGGACTTACTTCACACTATATATGAGACTACAGTGTCATTTCCTTGTTAATTTCTCTAATTATATAGTTATCGAAATTTATTTATGTTAGGCCAGCTTAACTCCTCATGATATATTTTTTTCTATCCCTCTAGTTTGCTTTTACTATTTTCACAATGTAATAGACAAATCTCAGTAGACATATAAAAATAAAATGAACTTAATAAAATTGACTAAAAATATCTATAGGGAGCCAGAGTCAACTCAAAACTTTGTTAAGGACTTACTACTCTTGTTTTTCTGTTTTTCTTAAAACTTGCTTTACTAAATATATATTTGTATGTATTTTTTAAGCTTCCAGATATTTGAACCTCAGTAATAGAGTTTTGTGTTATCCTTACTTTTTATCTTTTTAATTTGTTCTTAATGCTTTCCACTAAGAATTGAGCACACACTTGGTGCCAAATACTGTTCTAGATTCTTGGGAAACGTCACTGAGAATGTACATTCTGGGATGGGGGTGTGGAGTAGTTGGGAGACAGATAATACATAGTCAACAAAATAAGTATATTATATTAAATATTTAAGGTCATACATACTAAGTAAAAACAAAAAAACAAAACAAACAAAACCCCAGAAAACAAAAAGAAATTGGAGGATGGAGCAAGATGGCAGAATAGAAGGCTCCACTGATCATTCCCCTTGCAGGAATGTCAAATTTTACAACTATCTGCACACAAAAAAGCACCTTCACAAAAATCCAAAATCACACAGCATCTCTAGATCCACATGGGGCCTTGGGGAACTCATCTCCCTGAAGGGTAGGACACAGGCCTGGCTGGCTTTGCCATCTACTGATTGTAGAGTTCTAGAGCCTTGAGCAAACACAGGTGGTAGCCAGGTAGTTGGTACAGCTTGCCTTGGGAGAGACCCACTTGCTGTGCTAGCTTCACGTCTGACTCAGGGCAGTTTCCGTGGTGGTGGCCACAGGGGTGCTTGTGTCACCGCACCCCCAGCTCCAGGCGATGGGTTGGGGGGGGAAGGAGAGAGAGAGAGAGAGAGAGAGAGAGAGAGAGAGAGAGAGAGAGAGAGAGAGAGAGAGAGAGACTGATTGTTTGGGAGAACGTAAAGGGAGAGAACAAGAGTATCTGCCTTGTAATCCAGGGAATTCTTCCAAATCTTAACCAAGACCAACAGGTGTTACTTCCACGAGTCTGCAAGAACCACAGTGTTATAGAGCTTGGGGCCTAAGTCCCTTAAAACACCTGGAAAGCCTTCCCCAGATTGTGAAGAGTACAATAAATACCTAACTTTTCCATGTCCAAAAACCAACCAACATCAACAAGCATCAAGAGCAGCCAGGGAAACATAACCTCACCAAACAAACTAAATAAGGCACCAGGGACCAATCTTGGAAAAACAGAGACGTGCGACCTTTCAGACAGAGAAGCTGAAATAGCTGTTTTGAGGAAACTTAATGAAATTCAGGATACCACAGAGAAGGAATTCAAAATTCTATCAGATAAATTTAACGAAGATATTGAAATAATTAAAAAGAATCAGGCAGAAATTTTGGAGCTGCATACCGAAGAACGCTTTAATAGCAGAATTGATCACAAGAATTAGTGAGCCTGAAGACAGTCTATTTCAAAATACATAGTCACAAGTGACAGAAGAAAAAAATACAAAACAATGAAGCATGCCTACAGGATCTAGAAAATAGCATGAAAAGGGCAAATCTAAGAGTTATTGGGCTTAAAGAGTAGGTAGAGAAAGAGATGTTAGCTTTAAAGAGGAGGTAGAGAAAGAGATAGGGATAGAAAGTTTATTCAAAAGGATAATAATTTTTACCCTAGAATAGTATATCTGGCAAAAATATCCTTCAAACATGAAGGAGAAATAAAGACATTTGCAGATAAAAACTGAGTTTTCATCATAATGATCTTTTACTTCTTTGGTCAATTCCTAGGTTTTTAATTTCATGTGTGGTTATTGTAAATGGGATTACTTTTTAAACTTCTTTTTCAAATTGCTTGCATGCTACTGATTTTAGTGTGTTGATTTTGTATCCTGCAACTTTACTGAATTTGTTGATCAGTTCTAATAGTTTTCTTGTGGAGTCTTTCGGGTTTTACACATATAGATCATATCCTCTATAAATAAGGATAATTTGACTTCTTCCTTTCCTATTTGGATGACTTTATATCTTTGTCATGTCTGATTTCTCTAGCTAGGACTCACAGTGCTATGTCGAATAACAGTGTTGACATCGGACATCCTTGTCATGTCTAGATCTTAGGGGAAAGGCTTTCAGTTTTTCCCCATTCAGTATGATACTAGTTGTGAGTCTGTTGTATATGGCTTTTATTATTAAGCTGTGTTCCTTCTATCCCTAGTTTTTTGAGTTTTTTTTTTTAATCATGAAGGGGTGTTGAACTTTACTAAATGCTTTTTCAGCACCCATTGTCATGATTACATGTTTTTGTCCTTTTTTCTGTTGACATAAGGTATCACACTGATTGATTTACATTTTTGGAACCATTTTTGCATTCCTCGGATAAATCCCACCGGGTCATGATAAAAGATCTTTTCGAAATATAGTTCAATTCTGTTTGCTAGTATTTTGTTGAAGATTTTTGCATCAATATTCATCGGAGCGATTGGCCTGTAGTTTTCTTTCTGTAATGTGTCTTTGTCTGGGTTTGGTATCAGGGTAACACTGGCCTAATAGAATGAGCTTGAAATTATTTCTTCTGCCTCTATTTTTTGGAACATTTTGAGTAAGATTGGTATTAGTTCTTCTCTAAATGTTTGGTAGAATTCAGCAGTGAAGCCATTGGGTCATGGGCTTTTCTTTGCTAGGAATATTTTCATTATGGGTTCAATCTTGTTACTTGTGATTAATATGTTCAGGTTTTGGATTTGCTCGTGGTTCAGTCTTACTTTACTGCATGTCAAGAAAATTATCCATCTCTTTTAGATTTTCAAATTTATTGGCATATTGTTGTTCATAGTAGCCACTAATGATTCTTTGAACTTCTGTGACATTGGTTGTAATGACTCCCTTTTCATCTCCAATTGTATTTATTTGGGTCTTCTCCCTTTGTTTCTTTATGAGTCTGGCTAAAGGTTTGTCAATTTTAAGTTTTCAAAAAAACCACCTTTTTGTTTTGTTGATCTTTTGCATTTTCGTCGATCTTTTGTATTTTCGTCATTTCAAATTCATTTATTTCTGCTGTAATCCTTATTTTTTGTTTTCTTCTCCTAATTTTGCATTTGGTTTGCTCTTGCTTTTCTAGCTCTTTAAGTGCATCATTGGGTATTTATTTGAAGGTTTTCTTCTTTTTTGATGTAGGCATTTATAGCTATCCATTCCCCTCTTAGTACTGCTTTTGCTGTACCACATAGGTTTTAGTATGTTGTGTTTCCATTATCATTTGTTCCAAGAAATTTTTCAATTTCCTTCTTAATTTTTTTCATTGATCCACTGGTCATTCTGGAACATATTGCTTAATTTCTATGTGTTTGTATGATTTCCAAAATTCATCTTGTTATTGATTTCTAGTCTTATTCTATAGTGATTAAAGAAGATGCTTGACATTATTTCCATTTCTTGAATGTGTTAAGACTTATTTTGTGACCTAACATATGGTCTATTCTTGAGAATGATCCATGTGCTAAGTAGAAGAATGTGTATTCTGCAACTGTTAGATGAAATGTTATGTAAATATCTAGTGGGTTTATTTGTTCTATACTGCAGATTAAGTCAGTTGTTTCTTTGTTGATTTTATGTCTGGAAGATCTGTCCAATGCTGAAAGTAGAGTGTTGAGGTCTCCAGCTATTATTTTACTGGGGCCTATCTCTGTCTTTAGCTTTAATAGCATTTGCTTTATATATCTGAGTGCTCCGTTGTTGGGTGCATGCATATTTGCAATTATATCCTCTTGCTAAATTGATTCCATCATTACATAATGACTGCGTCTCTCCTTACCGTTTTTGACTAGAAATGCATTTTGTCTGATAGAAGTATAGCTACTCCTGCTCTTTTTTTGGTTTCCATTGGCATGGAATATCTTTTTCCATCCCTTTATTTCTAGCCTATGTGTGTCTTTATAGGCGAAGCATGTAATAGTTCTGTTTTTTTTTTCATCCATTCAGCCACTCTATGTCTTTTGATTGGTGAGTTGAGTACATTTACATTTAATGTTATTATTGATAAGTAGGGACTTACTCCTGCCATTTTGTTATTTGTTTTTCTGGTTGTTTTACAGTCTTGTCTTCCTTCTTTCCTTTGTTTCCATTTTCCTTTTAGTGAAGGTGTTTTTCTCTGAGGGTATGCTTTGATTTTTTCCATTTTTGGTGTATATTTTATGTTTTTCAAGTTGAACTTATCATGAAGCTTGCAAATCCAATCACACTACCCACTATTTTAAACTTCTGATAACACTGATTGCATAAGCACACAAACAAACATGTAAAAAGAAAACTAACAAAAACTCTACTCTTTATTTATTTATTTTGCAGTTGTTTTTTGTTTTGTTTTGTTTTGTTTTGTTTTTGGAGATGGAGTTTCCTTCTTGCCCAAGCTAGGGTGCAATGGTGCAATCTTGGCTCACTGCAACCTCTGCCTCCCAGGTTCAAGTGATTCTCCTGCCTCAGCCTCCCGAGTAGCTGGGATTACAGGCACCCGCCACCATGCCAGGCTAATTTTGTATTTTTAGTAGAGACAGGGTTTCACCACATTGGCTAGGCTGGTCTCAAACTCCTGACCTCAGGTGATCTGCCCGCCTTGGCCTCCCAAAGTGCTGGGATTACAGGCATGAGCCATCGCGCCTGGCCTGTTTTTTTGTTTTGTTTTGTTTTTTATTAGTTATACTTTAAGTTTTGAGATACATGTGCAGAATGTTCAGGTTTGTTACATAGGTATACATGTGCCATGGTGGTTTGCTGCACCCATCAACTCGTCATCCAGGTTTTAAGCCCCGCATGCATTAGATATTTGTCCTAATGCTATCCCTCCCCCGCCCCTCACCCCCTGACAGGCCCCAGTGTGTGATGTTCCCCTCCCTGTGTTCATGCATTCTCACTGTTCAACTCCCTCTGATGAGTAAAAACATGCAGTAAAACTCTACACTTTAACTTCATCCCCTGGCTTTTTAACTTTTTTTTTCCTTTATGTCTTATTGTACTGTCTACATCTTGAAAAGTTGTTGTATTTATTATTATTGTTGTTACTATTATTATTATTATTATTATTATTGAGACAGTCTCACTCTGTCGCCCAGGCTGGAGTGCTGTGGCATGATCTCGGATCACTGCAAGCTCCACCTCCCGGGTTCACACCATTCTCCTGCCTCAGCCTCCCGAGTAGCTGGGACTACAGGCACCCACCAGCAAGCCCGGCTAATTTTGTTTAACTTTTTTATTTTTTATTTTTAGTAGAGATGGGGTTTCACCATGTTAGCCAGGATGGTCTTGGTCTCCTGACCTCGTGATCCGCCCGTCTTGGCCTCCCAAAGTGCTGGGATTACAGGTGTGAGCCACTGCACCCAGCCTGTATTTATTATTTTTGATTGGTTCATCATTTAATCTTTCTACTTGAATAGTTTACACACCGCAGTTACAGTGTTATAATATTCTGTGTGCTTACTATTACCAGTGAGTTTTGTACCTTCAGATGATTTCCTCTTGCTCATTAACATCCTTTTCTTTCACATTGAAGAATGCCCTCAGAATTTCTTGTAGGACAAGTTTGGTGTTGATGAATTCCCTCAGCTTTTGTTTGTCTTGGAAGGTCGTTATTTCTCCTTCATGTTTGTAGGCTATTTTTGCCAGACATACTATTCTAGGGTAAAAGTTATTTTCCTTCAGCACTTTAAATATGTCATGCCACTCTCTCATGGCATTTAAGGTTTCCACTGAAAAGTCTGCTGCCAGACATATTGGCGCTCCATTGTATGTTATTTATTTTTATTACTATTTTTTTTCTCTTGCTGCCTTTATGATCCTTTCTGTATCCTTGATTTTGGGGAGTTTGATTATTAAGTACCTTGAGATAGTCTTCTTATGGTTAAATCTGCTTGGTGTTCTTGAATGTTGATATTCTTTCTGAATGTTGATTTGGGAAGTTCTCCATTGTTATCCCTTTGAATAAACATTCTACCCCATCTATTTCTCTGCCTCCTCTTTAAGGCCAGTAACTCAGAATTGCCCTTTTGGAGCTATTTTCTAGATCTTTTAGACACAGTTCATTGTATTTCATTCTCGTTCCTTTTGTCTCCTCTGACTGTGTATTTTCAAATAGCCTGTCTTCAAGCTGACTAATTCTTTCTTCTGCTTGTTCCATTCTACTCTTAAAAGACATTCTTCAATATGCCAGTTGAATTTTTCAATTCTAGAATTTCTGCTTGATTCTTTTTAACTATTTCAGTCTCTTTGTTGAATTTACCTTATAGAATTTTGAATTATTTCTCCGTGTTATCTTGAGTTTTTTTAGTTTCCTCAAAACAGCTATTTTACATTCTCTGAAAGGTCATATATCTCTCATTCTTCAGGATTAGTTCCTGGTACCTTATTTAGTTCACTTAGTGAGGCTATATTTCCCTAGATGATGTTGATGCTTGTAGATGTTCATCTGTGTCCGGGTATTGGAGAGTTAGGTATTTATTGTATTCTTCACAATCTGGGCTTATTCATGCCCATCCTTCTTGGGAAGGCTTTCCAGGTATTCAAAGAGACTTGGGCCTAGAGTCAAATAATACTATGTTTATTTCAGACTCATAGAGGTACTGTGTTGGTAGACTTGGATACGATTTGGAAAAGTTCTCTGTATTACACCAGGCAGAAACTCTTGTTCTTTTTCCTTACTTTATCCCAAACTGAGTCTCCCTCTCTGTGCTGAGCTACCTAGACCTGGGATTGTGGTGATGCAAGCACCACTGTGGCCACCACCACTGGGATTGTGCTGGTTTAGATCTGCATCCAGCACAGCACTGAGGTCTTTCCCAGAGCCCTTCCTTTTAGGGTGGCAACTTCCCCCATGCCCCGGGCATTTCCAGAGATGCTGTCTGGGATCCAGGGATAGGAGTCAAAAACCTTAGCAGTTGACATGATGTTCTATTTTACTGTGGCTAAGCTGGCACTCACACTTCAATACCAAATCCTCCTCGCTCTTCCCTCCCCTTTCCACAGTCAGTAGAGCCTCTTCCTGTGGCCACCACCACTGGTCCACAGGGGTTCTGCCAAGCTACTGATGATGTTCACGTAAAGCCCAATGTCTCTTCTGTCAGCATATAGAAAATGCTGCCAGGATTGGGCTCACCCTTCAGAGCAGTGGGCTCCCTTCTGGCCCAGGGCAAGTTCAGAAATGCTGTTTAAAAGCCTAGGCCTGGACTTGGTGACCCCAAGAACTTCCTTGTTGTTCTACCCTACTGTGGCCAAGCTCATACCTAAGGTGCAAGACAAAGTCCCCTTTACTTCCCCCCACCTTTTTTTTTTTTACTTTTTACTTTTCTCAAACAGAAGGGGTCTTTCACCATAGCCACCACAGCTGGGAATGTTCTGGGTCATCCCTGAAGCCAGCACATCTCAGAGCCCACGGCCCACAGTGTACTCCGTGGGTATCACTGCTGGTTATTAAAGGCCCAGGGGCTCCTTAGTTAGCAAGTGATGCATCCTGCCAGGATTGGGTCCTTCCCTTCAAAGCAGTGGGTTCCCATTTTGCCAGTGTGTACTAGAATTGTCGTCCAGGAGCCAGGGCCTGGAATGGAGGTCTCAACACTGCATGGTGCCCTATACTACTGTGGCTGAAGTGATATTCAAGATGCAAGACAAAGTCACAAAGTCCTCTTTTCTCTTCCCTCTCCTCTCCTTAAGCAGAAGAAAGGACTCACTTTCATTGCTGCAAGCTGTACTACCTGGGGTTGGGGGAGGGATGGTGCAAGTATTCCCTTAAGCCATACCAGCTGGTGTCTCCCTAGGTCACATGCCACCCTAGTTCACTAGCTTTAAGACCAACCTAGCACTAGGAATTTCCTAAGAATTGCAGTCCTTGTGTCCTAGACTGCATTTCAAGTTTGCCTAGGAACCCAGAGCTCTTCAGCTTGCAGTGACGAGGCTTGCCAAGAAACTCAAGTTCTAGCTGCTGGGACAGGCAATTCTCCTCTGGCTAAGTCTGGTCCAAATGCTTACTCTGTGTGCTGGCTTAGACCAGTATGGCTTTATTCTGCTCTATGACAGGGCAGCACTGAGCTCAATTTACAGTCCCCCAGTTGCTGGACTCTTCCTACCCAAAGTGCACAGATTCCCTCTTGGCACTGCACACCTGGTGCTGGGTATGAGGGAGGCAGCAAACTGTCTCTGCTGCCCTCTTCAGTGCCTCTTTTATCGATATGAAGTTAAAACTAGGTGCTGTAATTGCTTACCTGCTTTTTGGTTCTTGCGACTATGGTTTTCTGTGTGTAGATAGTTGTTAAAGTTGGTGTTCTAGTGTGCGGATAAATGGTGTAGGCTTCTATTCTGCCATGTTGCTCTGCCCACCTCATTTTCAATCTATGCTTGTCCTAGACAAAGCATGTCTCTTGCTGATCACATAGGAATAGTTGAATTAATATCTACCCTATTTTTACTCTTTTTATACTTGCCTTTCTTGTTTCTTTTTTTGTCTTACACTCTTTTCCTGCATTATTTGCTTTTATGTAAGCATTTTATATAAATTCTTTTTCTCTCCTCTCTTTACATATCAATAATGCTTCCTTTTTTTTTTTGGAAGGAAGAGGCTTTAATCAGCTGGGAGCATCGACAGACTTGCATCTTAAGATCCAAGCTCCCTGAAGAAGTCTCTGGCCCTTTTAATGGCTTACAATTCTAAGGGGTCCACATGAAAGGATTGTGATAGATTGTGCAAGTGTGGGCTATGTGACTGGGGGCTACATGCATCAGCAGTGGGGGCTAGCAGAACAGAACAGAGAGTTTCACAATGCTTCCTCATATGGTCAGGTCAGGAGTTGATCTTTAACTACCAGGCCCAGGTAGCAGTGCCAAACAGTCTGGCCATTGATCTTACTTCTGCTTCTTTCTAACTTTTTGCTTCCTTCTGAAACAGGAGACAATGAGAGAGGTGGTCTCCTTCCTCAGTGAAACCTCATCTCTACTAAAAAATAGAAACATTAGCAGAGAGTGGTTCTGGGCATCTGTAATCCCAGCTACTCAGGAGGCTGAGGCAGGAGAATTGCCTGAACTCAGGAGGCAGACGTTGCAGTGAGCAGTGATCCTGCCATTGCGCTCCAGCCTGGGCAACAGAGTGAAACTCCATCTCAAAAAAACAAGAGGTTGTGTATGGTGGCTCATATCTGTAATCCCAGCACTTTGGGAGGCTGAGGAGGGTGGATCACCTGAGCTCACGAGTTCAAGACCAGCCTGAACAACATGGAGAAACTCCATCTCTACTAAAACTACAAAATTAGCTGGGCGTGGTGGCGCACGCCTGTAGTCCCAACTACTCAGGAGACTGAGGCAGGAGAATCACTTGAACTTGGAAGGCAGAGGTTGCAGTGGGCTGAGATTGTGCCATTGTACTCCAGCCTGGACAACAAAAGCAAAATTCTGTGTCAAAAAAAGAAGAAAAAAAAAGTCGATATTTGGAGGCAGAGACCCCAGAGGTGCAGGTGCATGCAGGAAAGGCCACAGAGGACACAGCTGGAAGACCCCCTGCCAGCCAGGAGGAGCGGTCTCCAAGCAAACAACCCCACCCACCCCTCGAACTTGGACCTGCAGCCTCCAGATCTGCGAGAAAATAAATGTCTGCCATGTGGACACCTGGCCCGGGGCATCTTCTATGGAGGCCACAGCATGAAGGGGTCATTTTTATAGAGTCTCCTTCTCTAATAACTTACATCTGCTTTGAAAATGTCAAGTCAAATTTAAAGTGTGGAGAAGAGCCTCTAAGTCTCACTTTTCATTTGCAAAGAAAGAATTGTAATTTGGGACATACACGCAGTCCGGGTGGTGTTCACCATGTCGGGAGAACAGAGGCGGCAACAGGTTTTATAAAAAGGAGAAATGGGCTAGGCACTGTGGCTCACACCAGCAATCCCAGCAATTTGGGAGGCCAAGGAGGGCAGATCACCTGAGGCCAGGAGTTTAAGACCAGCCTAAGCTGGGCCCGGTGGCTCATGCCTATAATCCCAGCACTTTGAGTGTCCGAGATGGCTGGATCATGAGGTCAGGAGTTCAAGACCAGCCTGGCCAAGATGCTGAAACCCCATCTCTACTAAAAACACAAAAATTAGCCAGGCATGGTGGCACGTGCATATAATCCCAGTTACTTGGGAGGCTGAGGCAGGAGAATAGCCTGAACCTGGGCGACAGAGGTTACAGCGAGCCAAGATCGCACCACTGCACCCCAGCCTGGGGAACAGAGCAAGACTCTGTTTCAAAGAATAAAATAAAAATAAGACCAGCCTGGGCAACATGATAAAATCCATTTTTATGAAAAATACAAAAATTAGCCCGGCATGGTGGTGCACTCCTGTAATCCCAGCTACTCGGGAGGCTGAAATAGGAGAATCACTTGAACAAGGGAGGAGGAGGTTGCAGTGAGCCAAGACTGGGTCATTGTCCTTCAGCCTGGGTGACAAGGCGAGACGTTTCAAAAAAAAAAAGGAGAAATGTTCTCTTGCCCTTTGGGAAAGCCCACGGGCACTAGGAAGGGTTGGGAGCTGGGAGGTTCCGTTGCTGAGTCGTTGCTTTTGGAGCAAGGAGTCCAAGACTTACAGCCATTTATCGCAGAAGCTATGGATAAAGCTGGTTTCAGGGTACAACGCACAGTTTCAGGAGTCAGGCTTACAGAGAAGTCCATTTTGGGAGCAATGGTGTGTGGCCCGACTGCTTTTCCTCCCTGGCTCCTAGCCTCTGTTTTAGCTGGGTAAGACATGAATGACCCAATTCGTAGGATGAAATTTACAAAGGATGTTTCTCAAAACTTCTGGTATTCAATTTACATATATTCATACCCATTTAGGTTGAGTTTATTTATGAATTTATTTTCAGGCAGGGTCTCAATCTGTCATGCTGCCCGGAGTTCAGTGGCGCGATCTCAGTTCACTGCAGCCTCCATCTCCCCAGCTCAAGCAATCTTCCCACTCCAGCCTCCCAAGTAGCTTAAACCACAGGTGCATGCAACCACACCTGGCTTTTTATTTATTTATTTATTTACTTATTTATTTATTTATTTATTGTAGAGATGGAGCTTTGTCCTGTGGCCCAGGCTGGTCTCAAACTCCTGGGCTCAAGGGTTTCTCCCACCTCTGCCTCCCAAATTGCTGGGAGATTACAGGCGTGAGTCACTGCAGCCAGCCTAGGTTGAGTTTAATAAGATTTGTTTATGCGGCCGGGCGGGGTTGCTTATGCCTGTAATCCCAGTACTTTGGGAGGCCGAGATTAGCAGATCACCTGAGGTCAGGAGTTCAAGACCAGCCTGGCCAACATGGTGAAACCCAGTTACTACTAAAAATACAAAAAAAAAAAAAAAAAAAAAAAAAAAATTAGCTGGACGTGGTGGCAAGCATCTGTAATCCCAGCTATTCGGGAGGCTGAGGCAGGAGAATCGCTTGAACCTGGTAGGCGGAGTTTGCAGTGAGCCAACATCAAGCCATTGTACTCCAGTCTGGGTGACAGAGCAAAACTCTGTCTCAAAAAAAAAAAAAAAGTTGGTTATGCTGGGGACATGGGAAAAGGCAGGTTAGGGGCACACAGGCTCAGGGAACGGGGTCTTGGTGGGTGGATGGGTAGCCATGGAGGCAGAAAGGGGCCTCTGAAGGAAGAGCCTGGGAGAATGGGGAGGAGGTGATGAGGCAGGGGAGCACTATGAAATGGCCCTGAGGGCAGGAGGGGCTCAGGCTGACCAGGCAAAAGCAGAGCTGGTCCAGGGTGGAGGGGAGGCCCGCGCAGCATGAGCAGGAGGCTAGAGGAGACCCCTCACTCGAGAATCTCCTGCAGTTTGCTGTCCAGGAATAGAAAGTTGTATTTTAGTCCCTTCCAAGGCTTGAACGGCTCATCACCATTGTACACAAAGTTTTCCCAACAATATTTAAAATCTTCGTAGCCCATGATCTCCACGGAGGCCCCTTCCTCACTCAGGCTGCGGAGCCCCTGCTGGTAATCTGTATCCCAGAAGTAGTAGAGGCGGGCGGGGAAGATGGCGAGCTTCACATTACTGTGCCTGGCCAGGAACTCAGCCACTTCCCCTGCACAATCTAGGCAAGGGCTCCAAGATGTGTACCAGGTGACCTGGTAGTTTGTGTTAGGAGACAGTGTGTCCTCCCAGAACCAAGAGAGGAAGCACCTTTCTGCATGACAATGGGTCTCAGGATCAACCTGGTTTCGGAAGACGCCCCTCTTCCAGGAGACAGTTGAACACTGCTTTATAATTTCCATGGTGAAGCACAGCCAGCTTTCGTTCCGACCATAGGCTTTCCGTAGGTTTTTAAAGTGGAAGTTGAGTATGTGTGGATACATTGCCTACATTGGGTTTTGAGAATCTCCTTTAGCTTGCGGTGCAGAAATGCATAATTGTCATCGAACTTGTCCCAAGGCATGAATGACTGACCTTCATTGTACACAAAGTTTTCCCAGCAGTATGCAAATTCTTCATCGTCCATGATCTTCATGCGAGCCCCTGCCTGACGCAGCCTGCAGAGCGCCCTGCGGTAATCTGTTTCCCAGTAGTAGTAGAGGCGGGCAGCAGAGACGGTCAGGGTGACATTAGGGTGCTCAGCTAGGAATTCGGCCACCTTCGCCACACAGTCCGGGCAGGGGGTCCAGGATACAAACCAGGTGATCTGGAAGCGCTTGTAAGCAGGCAGCTGGTTGCCACAGAACCAAGAGAGGAAGCACATTTCTGTGTGGTACTGAGGCTCGAAATACGCCTGGCCTCGAAAGATGTTTGCGCCCAAAGTGGGCATTGAGGGCCCCTTGTTTTCACTTCGTAGCACAGCCAGACGGTATTCCGACAAGAAAGGATGGGTCTGTTATTAAAGTTGTAGAAGAATGTGTCTCGATACATTCGCTCCACTGTGTTTCTGAACTGAAGCTTCATCCTTGGCTGGCTAGTCCAGACTATGATCTTTGTCTGGAGCAGGAGGGTTTCACTTTCTGCTACAGGCTCCTGGTTTTAGATCAGCCCTCCTTAAAGGGACCTCCCAGGGCCTCGTATTCATGGCCCCTCCCTCTTCCTGCTCTGGCGCTGGAGTGGGAGGCTGTGGGATGCTTTATCTTCCTCAGGCTCTCACCCTCTTTCTGTTTTTCTCTGGGATCCTCCCCCTGGCAGAGGGACCTCTGATAAAGACAGGCCGCTCTGTGCGGCAGGACCCAAGGTAACTGCAAAGGGAAAGAGCAATAATGCTTCTTTTTAAAAACTTTTTAAGTGGTAATCCTAGAGTTTGTAATATACATTCACAACTAATCCAAGTCCACTTTCAAAAAACAGTATACTGCTTCATGGATAGTGCAAGTAGCTTATAACAGAGTATTCCCAATTCCTCACTCCTATTCCTTATAACACTGATGTCACTAATTTCACTTACTCATAAATTGTCATCACTGAATACATTGTTGCCATTTAAATCAAACAAGAAAATTAAAATATTTTATTTTACCTTTATTCATTCTCTAATGTTCTTATTTTATTCATGCAGATCAAGTTTTTGAATAATATAATTTTCCTTTTATCAAGTTCTTTTAACATTTCTTGCAAGGCAGGTCTACTGGCAACAAATTCCCTCTTTTTTCTTTTTTTTTTGGCTTATCTGAGAAAGTCTTTCTCCTTCATTTTGGAAGTTTAATAGCCTTGACTTGAATACAGAATTTTATGTTGGTGTGGGTTTTCTTTCAACTTAAGTATTCCACTCCACTCCCTTCTTGTTTGCATGGTTCCTGAAGAGATGTCCTATGTAATTAGTATCCTTGATTTTCTATAGATTTTTCCCCCTCTGGTTACAGTCAAGATTTTCTCTGTCTTTAATTTTCTGCAACCTGAGTACAATATACCTAGGTGTGGATACTTAAAAAAATATTTATTCTGCTTGGTAATATCTGAACTTCTTGAATCCATGGTTTGGTTTTTGTAACTAATTTTGAAAAACTCTCAGACATCATCCTTTCAAATATTTCTTATTTTCCTTTATCATTTCTTTTCCTTCTGGTATGCCCATTATGCGTATGTTAAACTTTTTGTAATTGTTCCACAGATCTTGTGTTCTTTCTTCTGTTTATTTTCTAATTTTTTCCTTTTTTGTTTCAGAAATTTCTATTTACCTATCTTCAGTCTCACTGATTCTTTCCTTATCTGTGTCCACTCTGCTAATGAGCCAATCAAAGGCATTCTTTATTTCAGTTACAGTGTTTTTCATTTCTAGCATTTAAAAAATATTTCTTAGAGTTTTCATCTCTATACTTACGTTACTCTTCTGATCTTCCATGCTGTCCACTTTTCCCATTAGAAACATTAGCATATTAAGCATACTTATTTTAAATGCCTAGTCTGATCATTCCAAAATCTCTGCCATATCTAAGTCTTGTTTCAATTTTTGCTCTCTCTCTCTTCAAACTGCGTCTTTTGTCTTTTGGTATGCCTTGTAATTGTTGTTGAAAGCCAGACATGGGTAAAAAGAACTGAGGTAAATAGGCCTTTAGTATGAGCTTTTCTGTTTATCTGGCTAGGAGTTGGACTATGTTTACTCTTTGCTGCAGTGATAGGTGTAATATGCTAAAATTTCCTTTTGTATCCCTATTTTTATATGTTTTATTGTCTTTGAGTTTCCCTAAATACTTTTTCTTAAATAAGGTCTGAGATATAGATTTCTTTCTATTCTTTCCCTGTTATAACACAGGAGCCCTACTGATGTGGCTCCTGTGTTATAAAGCTGTGATCTTCAAATGTGTTTATTAGTTTCCTCTCTTCAGCTATTAGTGAGATAGAAATTCTAAATGGGACCTCAGTGGAGTTTATTTCTTGGTACCCTACATTAAAGGCTAAAAGAGACTGTAGTGAGGTATTTCCCTTTCCCCAGGTAGGTTAGACTCTGGTAATATTCAAGATACGCTCTGGTAAAATAGTTTCCCACAAGGGAAGGCTTTTATTAAGAAAAATAGAATATACTAGGTGTATCAACATGGTTACTCTTCCTTTCCTCTTGCTGAAAGCATTAGGGAATTTTTCTCTGATCTGCCCTCTGAGATCCCAGTGAGGCTCCTGAAAGGAAAACTCATTAACATGTGGGGGCTCCCCTATGACTGGGCCTCTTGGTTGCTCTCAACTGAGCTTCCAGCAACCTATCAATTGTAGTCAAAATTTTCCTACCCAGGCAGTCAATCCAATGACTCACTTTTATTTCTTGGTTTCTACTCTGATAAGCATTGATTCTCTGTGTTCACCTGTCTCTCCAATTTTGCAGACAGTGGTTTGCACTGTGACCTCAATTCTCTGATGGCTCTAGGAAGAGTTGTTGATTTTCAGCTTGTTCTACTTTTGTCGTATTGTGAGGATGGGAAGAATATAGCTCCTTATATGTTGAACAGAAAATTGAAAGTCTTGACTGATTTTTGACAAAGGGGCTAAGCACATTCATTGGGGGAAAAACAGTCTTTTTTTTTTTTTTTTTTTAGAGAAGTATATATATATTTATTATACTTTTAAGTTCTAGGGTACATGTGCACAACGTACAGGTTTGTTACATATGTATACATGTGCCATGTTGGTGTGCTGCACCATTAACTCGTCATTTACATTAGGTATATCTCCTAATGCTATCCCTCCCCCCTCCCTGCTCCCCACAATAGGACCTGGTGTGTGATGCTCCCCTTCCTGTGTCCAAGTGATCTCATTGTTCAATTCCCACCTATGAGTGAGAACATGCAGTATTTGGTTTTCTGTTCTTGTGATAGTTTGCTGAGAAGGATGGTTTCCAGCTGCATCCATGTCCCTACAAAGGATACGCACTCATCCTTTTTTATGGCTGCATAGTATTCCATGGTGTATATGTGCCACATTTTCTTAATCCAGTCTGTCACTGATGGACATTTGGGTTGATTCCAAGTCTTTGCTATTGTGAATAGTGCCGCAATAAACATACGTGTGCATGTATCTTTATAACAGCGTGACTTATAATCCTTTGGGTATATCCCCAGTAATAGGATGGCTGGGTCAAATGGTATTTCTAGTTCTAGATCCTTGAGGAATCGCCACACTGTTTTCCACAATGGTTGAACTAGTTTACAGTCCCACCAACAGTGTAAAAGTGTTCCTATTTCTCCACATCCTCTCCAGCACCTGTTGTTTACTGATTTTTTAATGATTGCCATTCTAACTGGTGTGAGATGGTATCTCATTGTGGTTTTGATTTGCATTTCTCTGATGGCGAGTGATGTTGAGCACTTTTTCATGTGTCTGTTGGCTGTATGAATGTCTTCTTTTGAGAAGTGTCTGTTCATATCCTTTGCCCACTTTTTGATGGGGTTGTTTGTTTTTTTTCTTGTAAATTTGATTGAGTTTTTTATAGGTTCTGGATATTAGCCCTTTGTCAGTTGAGTAGCTTGCAAAAATTTTCTCCCATTCTGTAGTTTGCCTGTTCACTCTGATGGTAGTTTCTTTTCCTGTGCAGAAGCTCATTAGTTTAATTAGATCCCACTTCTCAATTTTGGCTTTTGTTGCCGTTGCTTTTGGTGTTTTAGACATGAAGTCCTTGCCTATGGCTATGTCCTGAATGGTATTACCTAGGTTTTCTTCTAGGGTTTTTATGGTTTTAGGTCTAACATTTAAGTCTCTAATCCATGTTGAATTAATTTTCATATAAGGAGTAAGGAAAGGATCCAGTTTCAACTTTCTGCTTATGGCTAGCCAATTTTCCCAGCATCATTTATTAAATAGGGAATCCTTTCCCCATTTCTTGTTTTTGTCAGGTTTGTCAAAGATCAGATGGCTGTAGATGTGTGGTATTATTTCTGAGGGCTCTGTTCTGTTCCATTGGTCTATATCTCTGTTGTGGTACTAGTACCATGCTGTTTGGTTACTGTAGCCTTGTAGTATAGTTTGAAGGCAGGTAGCATGATGCCTCCAGCTTTGTTCTTTTGGCTTAGGATTGTCTTGGCAATGAGGGGTCTTTTTTGGTTCCATATGTACTTTAAAGCAGTTTTTACCAATTCTGTGAAGAAAGTCATTGGTAGCTTAATGGGGATGGCATTGAATCTATAAATTACCTTGGGCAGTATGGCCATTTTCACAATATTGAGTCTTCCTATCCATGAGCATGGTATGTTCTTCCATTTGTTTGTGTCCTCTTTTATTTCACTGAGCAGTGGTTTGTAGTTCTCCTTGAAGAGGTCCTTTACATCCCTTGTAAGTTGGATTCCTAGGTATTTTATTCTCTTTGAAGCAATTGTGAAGGGGAGTTCATTCCTGATTTGGCTCTCTGTTTGTCTGTTACTGGTGTATAAGAATGCTTGTGATTTTTGCACATTGATTTTGTATCCTGAGACTTTGCTGAAGTTGCTTATCAGTTTAAGAAGATTTTGGGCTGAGACAATAGGGTTTTCTAAATATACAATCATGTCATCTGCAAAGAGGGACAATTTGACTTCTTCTTTTCCTTACTGAATACCCTTTATTTCTTTCCCTTGCCTGATTGCGCTAGCCAGAACTTCCAACACTATGTTGAATAGGAGTGGTGAGAAAGGGCATCCCTGTCTTGTGCCAGTTTTCAAAGGGAATGCTTCCAGTTTTTGCCCATTCAGTACGATATTGGCTGTGGGTTTGTCATAAATGGCTCTTATTATTTTGAGATACGTTCCATCAATGCCGAATTTATTGAGAGTTTTTAGCGTGAAGGGCTGTTGAATTTTGTCAAAGGACTTTTCTGCATCTATTGAGATAATCATGTGGTTTTTGTCTTTGGTTCTGTTTATATGCTGGATTATGTTTATTGGTTTGCATATGTTGAACCAGCCTTGCATCCCAGGGATGAAGCCCACTTGATCATGGTGGATAAGCTTTTTGATGTGCTGCTGGATTCGGTTTGCCAGTATTTTATTGAGGAATTCTGGATCGATGTTCATCAGGGATATTGGTCTAAAATTCTCTTTTTATGTTGTATCTCTGTCAGGCTTTGGTATCAGGATGATGTTGGCCTCATAAAATGAGTTAGGGAGGATTCCCTCTTTTTCTATTGATTGGAATAGTTTCAGAAGGAATGGTACCAACTCCTCCTTGTACCCCTGGTGGAATTCGGCTGTGAATCCATCTGGTCCTGGACTTCTTTTGGTTGGTAGGCTATTAATTATTGCCTCAATTTCAGAGCCTGCTATTGGTCTATTCAGGGATTCAACTTCTTTCTGGTTTAGTCTTGGGAGAGTGTAAGTGTCCAGGAAGTTATCCATTTCTTCTAGGTTTTCTAGTTGATTTGCGTAGAGGTGTTTATAGTATTCTCTGATGGTAGTTTGTATTTCTGTGGGGTCGGTGTTGATATCCCCTTTATCATTTTTTATTGAGTCTATTTGATTCTTCTCTCTTTTCTTTATTAGTCTTGCTAGCGGTCTATCAATTTTGCTGATCTTTTCAAAAAACCAGCTCCTGGATTCATTGATTTTTTGGAGGGTTTTTTGTGTCTCTATCTCCTTCAGTTCTGCTCTGATCTTAGTTATTTCTTGCCTTCTGCTAGCTTTTGAATGTGAAAAACAGTCTTTTTAATGGGTGGTGTTGAAGCAACTTGATAGCCACATATGAAAGAATGAAGTTGGACTCTTACCTAATACATAGGCAAAAGTGAACTCAAAATGTATCAAATACCTATATATAAGAGCTAAAACTATATAACTCTAAAAGAAAACATAGGGACAGACCTTTGTGATCCTGAATTTTGTCATGGAGTCTTATATATGACATGAAAAGTCCAAGAAACCAAGGAAAAATGATAAATTGGACTTTGTCTAGTTTTAAAACTTTATGAGTCAAAAGACACTATCAAGCAAGTGAAAAGTCAACCCACAAAATGAGAAAAATATTTACAAGCCATATATCTGGTAAGGGACTTATATCTACAATATACAAATAACTCATAACTCAATAGTAAGAAGACAGGTAATTTAATTAAAAATGGGCAAAGGATCTGAATAGACATTTCTTCAGAGAAGATATATAAATAGCTAATAAGGAAATGAAAACATGTTCAGCATCATTAGTACCCTCACTAGTTTTCTCAACATCATTATTAAATGCATAAAAATCATATTGAGATACTACTTTACACAGAAAAGGATGGCTACGATCATATAGTCAAATAATAAAAAGTGTTGTTCAAGATGTGAGAAATTGTAACCCTCACAGACCGAAAGGGAGAATAAAAAATGGTGCAGTCATTTCCACTTTGGGAAACAGTTTAGCGGTTCCTAAAAAAGTTGAATATAGTTACGAATTGACCCCCAAATCCCACTTCGAGGCATGTACTGAAAATAAATAAAAATATTGATGTACAAAAACACTTTTACAGGAATGTTAATAGTTACATTATTTATAATAGCCAAAAAGTGGAAATAAGTCAAATGCCTATTAACATTTTTTGGTGCCTAAACCTGAGATCAAATGGATAAATACAATGCAGTACACACCATTGCAATACATGGATTATTATTTGACCATAATGAGAAATGAAGTACTGAGATATACTAAAACATAGATGAAACTTAGAAAACATTATGCTAAGCATTAATAGTCATAATAGACCACATGTTATATGATTCCATTTGCATAAAATACCAAGAATAGGCAAATCTATAAATACGGAAAGCATCTAAGTGGTCACCCAGGGATGAGGGGTTGGAACACTGAAGAACTATAGTTGGAGTCTATGGGATTTCTCTTTGGGGTGATAAAATTATTTTAAAATCACTTGTGGTGATGGTTACACAAGTTTGTGAATATACCAAAAAACTGAATTGTATACTTTAAATATTTAAATTGTATGGTATGTGAATTATATCTCAATACATCTGTTACAAAAACAGATACAAGAAACAGTTAAAATTAGAAGTCCAGAATCTATTGATACAAACTTTTTAGAAAACTAATAGGCCACATCTACTGAAACTGAACATATGTGTACCCTATGCCTATCAATTCCTCAGTATATATTCAAAAAATGCTCATGGCATGAAAATATATGCAAAATTATGCTCATAACAGTATTATTTGTAATAGTTCAAAACCAGAAGCAAACTAAACACCCATCAACAGTAGATTGAATACATTGTGGTGTATTTATGCACTAAGATGTGGTACAGAAAGGAGAAGAGACATGCTACAAATACATGTGACAATATGGATGAATCTCACAAGCTTAATGGTGATCAAAAGAAGCCAGACAAAGAGGAGTAAATACTGAAGGATTCCATTTATTTAAAGCATGAAAGAAGCAAAACTAATACTCAGAAGAGTGGTTATCATTCTTGGGCATAGTGACTGGAAGGCAGCACAAAAGAGGCTTCTGGGGGCTGATCATGTTCTGTGTCTTGATCCGGGGGCTGGTTATATGAGTGTCCTCGCTTTGTGAACATTCAAGATACACATTTAAGTATATCTACTTTTCCATATGTGTATTTTACTTAAGTAAAATGTTTTGAAAAACTGCTTAGTAGGATACATTTTTTATATATGGCTTTCATCAACTGAGGTACCTGCATGCAGATCAGAAATCAAATTTTTTTCTGCAAACAAGTTTATTCCAGTTATACTTGTTATAAACCAACAAAATGTACATGCAATACATAAACAAAGACCAGCAATGGATTTGGAGAATATTTTTTGCAAAACGTATTACATGCAAATAATCAGAATACAGAATACATAAGAAGCCCATAAGAAGCAATACCATAAAGACAAGAAACTTAAAAAGAAGTGGGGCAAAATATATTGAAAGGTTGTTAAGAGAAGAGGAATTATGTAGAGCCACAAAATCTATAGATGTTCACTCTCATGACATAATTTGGGAAATAAAGATTCAAACACTAGGGAGGACCGGGTGCGGTGGCTCTCGCCTGTAATCCCAGCATTTTGGGAGGCCGAGGTGGGCAGATCACTTGAGGTCAAGAGTTCGAGATCAGTCTGGCCAACATGATGAAATCCCATCTCTACTAAAAATACAAAAATTAGCCGGGCGTGGTGGCATGCGCCTGTAGTCCCAGCTACTGAGGAAGCTGAGGCAGGAGAATTGCTTGAGCCCAGGAGGTTGCAGTGAGCAGAGAGTGTGCAAGTGCACTCCAGCCCGGGTGACAGAGTGAGACTCTGTCTCAAAAGACAAACAAACAAACACACAAAAAATACTAAAGTGATGCTAATTTTTACCCATTAGATTGGCAAAAAGAAGTCTGGAAAAACTGGATATTGGCAAGAATGCAGGAAAAGACGAACTGCTCACCACAGCTAATATGAGTATAAATTAGTGCAATTACTGTGAAAAGCTATTTGGCAATTCACATCTAGATAGATTGAAGGTGCACATATTCTGTAATCTAGAAATGTCCCTTTTATGAGGCATGTTTATAGACTAATAGGAAGAAATTGCGAGAATATTAATTATAGCACTGTTTGTAACACAAAAAAATGGAAGCAGTGAAAGTGTTCACAAGAATGAGAATATATAAGTAAACTATGGTGTATTCATATAATGGAATATTATATAGAAATTAAAATAAATGTGCTTCTATGTGTAACAGTAAAACATGGCTAAATCTAAATCATCATAACATTGGGTGAAAAAATCAAGTTGTAGAAATTGCGCATAGTGTAATGTAATTTGTAATGCAATATCACCAGAAAATAATTCATTTAACAAATCTGCACTGTGTGCACAGTCCTTGGTACATGGGATTGGTGAATAAAACAGAGATCTTTGCCCACATGGATCTTATGTTTTAATAGTGGAACATTTACTGCTGAAATGAAATAGCAAAGTAGGGTGAGGGGATGGAAGAAACAGGGTTGGCAGGTGGCAATATTAAATAGATTCAGGTAGGTCTCATTAAAACTGTGAAATTTGAGACTTTAAGATATTGAGAGAACTTAAACAAGTGGTTATCCTGGAAAAGAGCACTCTTTCCAGAGGGATCAGACATCGCTGCACCTATTAACCCATCATCCAGGTTCCCTTCCCTCGACCTCCACTCCCCAACAGGCCCCTATGTGTGTTGTTCCCCTCTCTGAGTCCATGTGTTCTCATTGTTCAACTCCCACTTACGAGTGAGAACATGCGGTGTTTGGTTTTCTTTTCCTGCGTTAGTTTGCTGAGGATAATGCCTTCCAGCTTTATCCATGTCTCTGCAAAGTACATTATCTCATTCATTTTTATGGCTACATAATATTCCATGGTATATATGTACCACATTTTCTTTATCCAGTTTATCACTGATGGGCATTTGGGTTGGTTGCATGTCTTTGCTATTGTAAATAGGGCTGCAATAAACATACATGTTCATATGTCTTTACAGTAGAATGATTTATATTCCTTTGGGTATATACCCAGTAATGTGATTGCTGGGTCAAATAGTATTTCTGGTTCTAAACCCTTCAGGAATTGCCACAAGGTCTTCCACAATAGTTGAACTAATTTACATTCCCACCAACAGTGCAAAAGCTTTCCTAGTTCCCCACAGCCTCGCCAGCATCTCTTGTTTCTTGAGTTTTTAATAATCACCATTCTGCTATTCTGACTGGGGTGATATGGTATCTCATTGTGGTTTTGATTTGCATTTCTCAAATGATCAGTGATGTTGAGCTTTTTTTCATATGTTTGTTGGCCGTATAAATGTCTTCTTTTGAGGAGTGTCTGTTCATGTTCTTTGCCCACTTTTAGATGGGGTCGTTTTTTTCTTGTAAGTTTGTTTAAGTTCCTTGAAGATTCTGGGGATTAGACCTTTGTCAGAAGGGTAGATTGCAAAATTTTTCTCCCATTCTGTAGGTTGCCTGTTCACTCTGCTGATAGATTCTTTTGCTGTGCAGAAGCTCTTCAGTTTAATTAGATCCCATTTGTCAACTTTTGCTTTTTTTGCAATTGCTTTTGGCATTTTTGTCATGAAATCTTTGCCCATGCCTATGTCCTGAATGGTATTACCTAGGTTTTCTTCTAGGGTTTTTATGGTTTTGGGTTTCACATTTAAATCTTTAATCCATGTTGAGTTAATTTTTGTATAAGGTGTAAGGAAGGGGGCCAGTTTCAGTTTTCTGAATAAGGTTAGTCAGTTTTCCCAGCATCCTTTCCCCATTTCTTGTTTTTGTCAGGTTTGTTGAAGATCAGATGGTTGTAGATGTGTGGTGTTATTTCTCAGTTTTCTACTCTGTTCCATTGGTCTATATGTCTGTTTTGGTACCAGGACCATGCTGTTTTGGTTACTGTAGCCTTGTAGTATAGTTTGCAGTCAGGTAGCATGATGCCTCCAGCTTTGTTGTTTTTGCTTAGGATTGTGTTGGCTATAGGGCTCTTTTTTTTTTTTCCAAATGAAATTTAAACTAGTTTTTCTAATTCTGTGAAGAATGTCAGTGGTAGTTTGATGGGAATAACACTGAATTTATAAATTACTTTGGGTAGTATGGCCATTTTCACGATATTGATTCTTCCTATCCATGAGGATGGACTGTTTTTCCATTTGTTTGTGTCTTCTCTTATTTCCTTGAGCAGTGGTTTGTAGTTGTCTTGAAGAGGTCATTCACTTCCCTTGTTAGCTTTAGTCCTAGATACTTTATTCTCTTTGTACCAGTTGTGAATGGGAGTTCATTCACGATTTGGCTCTCTGCCTGTTTATTGTTGGCATATAGGAATGCTTGTGATTTTTGCACATTGATTTTGACTTTGCTGAAATTGCTTATCAGCCTAAGGAGTTTTGGAGCTGAGACGATGGGTTTTCTAAATATAGAATCATTTCATCTGCAAAGAGAGACAATTTGACTTCCTTTCTTCCTATTTGAATGCCCTTATTTCTTTATCTTGCCCAATTGCCCTGGCCAGAACTTCCAATACTATGTTAAATAGGAATGGTGAGAGAGGACATCCTTGTCTTGTGCCAGTTTTCAAAGGGAATGCTTTCAGCTTTTGACCATTCAGTATGATATTGGCTGTGGGTTTGTCATAAACAGCTCTTATTTTTTTGAGATATGTTTTATCAATACCTAGTTTATTGAGAGTTTTCAACATGAAGGGATGTTTAATTTTACCAAAAGCCTTTTCTGCATCTATTGAGATAATCCTGTGTTTTTTCCATTGATTCTGTTTATGTGATGGATTACATTTATTGATTTGCATATATTGAACCAGCCTTGCACTTTGGAGATGAAGCCCAGTTGATCATGGTGGATAAGCTTTTTGATATGCTGCTGGATTAGGTTTGCCAGTATTTTATTGAAGATTTTTGCATCAATGTTCATCAGGGATATTGGCCTGAAGTTTTGTTTCTTTGTTGTGTCTCTGCCAGGTTTTGGTATCACAATGATGCTGGCTTCATAAAATGAGTCAGGGAGGAGTCCCTCCTTTTCAATTGTTTGGGATAGTTTCAGAAGGAATGGTACCATCTCCTCTTTGTATCTCTTGTAGAATTCTGCTGTGAATGTGTCTGGTCCTGGGGTTTTTTTTTTTGGTTGGTAGGTTATTAATTACTGGCTCAACTACAGAACTTTTTATTGAATTATTCAGAGATTCAACTTCTTCCTGGTTTAATCTTGGGAGAGTGTATGTCTCTAGGAATTTATCCATTCCTTCTAGATTTTCTAGTTTATTTGCATAGAGGTGTTTATAGTATTCTCTGATGGTAGATCGTATTTCTCTATCACAGTAGTGATACCCTTTTATCATTCTTTTATTGTGTCTATTTGATTCTTCTCTCTTTTCTTCTTTATTTGTCTAGCTAGTGGTCTATCTGTGTTTTTTTTTTTTCCCCAAAAAACCAGCTCCTGGAATCATTGATTTTTTGAAGAGTTTTTTTTTGTGTCTCTATCTCCTTCAGTTCTGCTCTGATCTTAGTTATTTTTGTCTTCTGCTAGCTCTGGGGTTTGTTTGCCCTTGCTTCTCCAGCTCTTTGAGTTGTAATGTTAGGGTATCGATTTGAGATCTTTCTAGCTTTCTGACATGGACATTTAGTGCTATAAATTTCCCTCTTTTGGGAAATTTTAGCTGTGTCCCAGAGATTCTGGTATGTTGTCTCTTTGTTCAAGTTGGTTTCAAAGAGCTTCTTGATTTCTGCCTTAATTTCATTATTTACCCAGAGTCATTCAGGAGCAGGTTGTTCAATTTCCATGTAGTTGTGTGGTTTTGAGTGAATTTCTTAATCCTGAGTTCTAATTTGATTACACTCTGGCCTAAGAGACTGTTTGTTATGATTTCATTTCTTTTGCATTGGCTGGGGAGTGTTTTACTTTCGATTATCTGGTCGATTTTTGAATAAGTGCCATGCAGCACCGAGAAGAATGTATATGCTGTTGATTTGAGATGGAGAGTTCTGTAGATGCCTATTAGGTCCACTTGATCCAGAGGTGAGTTCAAGTCCTGAATATCCTTGTTAATTTTCTCTCTCGTTGATAAGTCTAATATTGACAGTGGAGTTAATGTCTCCCACTATTATTGTGTGGGAGTATAAGTCTCTTTGTAGGTCTCTAAGAACTTGTTTTATGAATCTGGGTGCTCCTGTATTGGTGGATATATATTTAGAATAGTTAGCTTTTCTTGTTGAATTGATCCCTTTATCATTATGTAATGCCTTTCTTTGTCTTTTCTGATCTTTGTTGGTTTCAAGTCTGTTTTGTCAGAGACTAGGATTGTAATCCCTGCTTTTTTTGCTTTCCATTTGCTTGGTAAATATTCCTCCATCCATTTATTTTGAATCTATATATGTCTTTGCACGTGGGATGTGTTTCCTGAATACAACACACCAATGCTTCTTGACCCTTTATCCAGTTTGCCAGTCCGTGTCCTTTAATTGGGGCATTTAGCCCATTTACATTTAAGGTTAATATTGTTATGTGTGAATTTGATCCCGTCGTCATGATGCTATATGGTTATTTTGCACACCAGTTGATGCAGTTTCTTCATAGTGTCATTGGTCTTTAGGAATAGTAAGGAGGCCATGGATGGGGCAGAGTGAGTGATGAAGAGAATAGATAGATGGGTCAGAGAAATGATGGTGAGCCAGAAAATGTGGGGCCTTTTAGGAACTTTGACTCTAACTCTGAGGAGAATAAGGTGCCTTTGCAGGACTTTGAGTAGAGGAGCACCATGATTTGACTTATATTTTTAAAATAATCACTTTACGTTCTATGTTGAGAATACAAAAACTAGGGAGCAAGAGCTGAAGTAGAGAGACCTGCCAAAAACTACTCCAGTTATCCAGATGAGATATGATGGTGGATTAGACTTTATGCATACAAATGGAGACGATAAGTGGTTGGATTTTGGATGCATTTTGAGTGCAGCCAAAATAATTTCCTGATGGATTGGATGTGTAGTGTAAAAGAAAGGGAGGAATTAAGGATGATATCAATATGTTTGACATGACCATATGGATAATGGAGTTGCCATCAATTGAGATGGGGAAGGCTGTGGGAGGAGTGGGTTTCAGAGAAAAGATTAGTAGTTTAGTCTGTGACATTTTATGTTTGAGATGTCTATAAGACATCTGAGTGGAGGTGCTGCGTAGGCAGTTGTATATATCAGACTGGAGTTTAGGATGCAGATCTGGCCTGCAGACACAAATATAGAAATTGTTAACATAAAAATGTTTTCTATAGCTATTGGACTGGGAGATAGCACCAGGGAAGTGTAGATAGAAATGAGTAGACGAACAGGGACTGAGTCCTGGGTCACTCCCATTTAAACAGATCTGGGAGAAGAGGAAGAGCTAGTGAGGATGGAGAAAATAGGAGAGTGCAGTGTCCTGGGAGCCATGCGATGTAAGTGAAGTGAGAAGAACTCTCATCAACTATGCCAAATGCTGCTGATAGTTCAAAATGAGGGATTAAAAATTGACCATTGTATTGAGCCATGTGAAAGCCATTGATGACCTTGACAAAAGTAATTTCAGTTGAGTGGAAGAGGTGCATACCCGATTGATGTGTTCAAGAGAGACCAAGAGAAGAAAAATTGGAAATAGGCAACTGTTAAAAGAGAATGACAGAGTAGTCAAACTGGATATCTGAGGAAATAACTTTCCTGACATAAAGAATAGATATTGTAAAGGCCCTAACACAACAGTGAGCATGGCTTGTCTGAGGAATAATAGGGAGGCCATGCCTGGAACAGAGGGAATGAGAAATAGAATAGACAGAGAAAATGGAGGATAAGGAAGGATTATTTTTGGGGAATCCTTCTTGATGCTAGATTGATGTAGATAGAAAGCCTAGGGGACTGTGGTCTTAGGTCAGGAGTCCTGGTTCAAATAATGCCTTACATTGAACATGAAAATATATATCATATGTAACTGTAAAAGATTTCCATCAAAGGGGAACAAAGAAATGGTGTAATGGTAGGTAGGAGGATTGAAGTCAAGAGTATGTACACATAAAAAGAATGTGTGTATGTATATATAAACATATACACATATATAATAATGTGTGTATAGAGAGATAGGTAGATAGATAAGAAATAAGAGTACAATTGTATCCTGAGAGAAACTATACAGTAGAGAGTACAATATTGATGATGCTAGCGATAAGGGAGAGAAAGATGGTAGCAACGTCATTGAATTGGTTTGAGAGAGAGATCTAGTGGGAAAGGACGGGAACTTTTAGACAGGAGTCTGGAAATTTCATGTATGATATCAACAGGAAAGTCATATATATATAGGCAGGTGCAGGTAGGTGAAATGATATGGTGGTAGGGGTGTGTGATGGTTAATATTAAGTGTCAACTTGATTGGATTGAAGGATGCAAAATATTGTTTCTGGGTGTGTCTGTGAGGGTGTTACCAGGGGCGATTAATGTTTGAGTCAGTGGACTGGGAGAGGCAGACCCACCCTCAGTCTGGGTGGGCACTATCCAATTGGCTGTCAGCGTGGCTAGAAAAAACAGGCAGAAAGTGGAATGAGCAGACAGCTGAGTCTGTGGCCTTCATCTTTCTCCCTTGCTAGATGCTTCCTGCCCTCTAACATCAGACCCCAAGTTCTTCTGCTTTTGGACTCTTGGACTTATACTAGCGGTTTGCCAGGGGCTCTCAGACCTTCAGCCACAGACTGAAGGCTGAACTGTTGGCTTCCCTACTTTTGAGGTTTTGGGACTCAGACTGAGTCACTACTGGTTTCCTTGCTCCTCAGCTTGCAGATGGCCTATTGTGGGACTTCACTTTGTGATCATGTGGGCCAATTCTCTTTAATAAACTCCCTTTCATACACATATATCCTATTAGTTCTGTCCCTCTAGAGAAACCTGAGTAATACAGGGTGTGTGGAAGTGTTCTTCTGAGGGCTACACTTTTCTAGTATAAATAGAAAGCAAGAGAAGAGTTGGGATGGAGAGGTGGTATAGAGAGTTTGATGAGAGAGAAGCTATGAAGTAGTAAGTTAAAATAGTCAGAAAGTTAAGGGCCAGGAGATTTAAAGAATGAGTGCCTATTAACAACATTAAGAGTCTCATTTAAGTTAACGGTCATGAATTTAAATTGAAATGAGTCATGTAGTTATGTATTTTCCTTTGGCCAGATTTCTCTTTGTAGGCTTAGGCTTGTTGAAGTGTACTTAACCAGGGTTGTTATTTTTCCTATGGAACAATACAAAGTGAAAAGGCAGGACAGTGGAGGGTATATGTAGATAAGTGATTGTAAAGACTGAACATGACATTTGAGCTAGGGAAGGAGGGGAGAGAATACGATAAAGGGAAGAAGAGATAGTGAAAATCTGGTAAGATCAATGCATTGGAGATTCTGGTGAGGCTGAAAGAAAGTAGGCTCCAAAATGAGTTAGGTGAAAAGAGAGGAGGGTATGGTCAGAAAGAGGGAAGTTTGCAATTGAGATTATGGAGGGGTTCCCACAATTATAGTGACAAGGGCTAGACTATGGCTGTGTAACTGAGGTGGAGTTGAGGGCAATGTTATGGGGGAGAAATGTTAAAGGAACTGAAAAGGCTAGTTTGTCAGAATTATCATTCTTGAACTTACCAAGAATTAAAGCAGGACAACTACCTTTGAGAATGACTGTGTTGTAGAGTTAAAAGTTTTGAGAAATGAGTGGGGAACAGTTGAAATTTTTTTCTTTTCTTTTCTTTTTTTTTGAGATGGAGTCTCGCTCTGTGGCCCAGGCTGGAGTGCAGTGGTGTGATCTCAGCTCACTGCAAGCTCCGCCTTCCAGGTTCATGCCATTCTCCTGCCTCAGCCTCCCCAGTAGCTGGGACTACAGGCACCTGCCACCATGCCCGGCTAATTATTTTTTTCTTTGGTATTTTTAGTAGAGATGGGGTTTCACCGTGTTAGCCAGGATGGTCTCGATCTCCTGACCTCGTGAATCTGCCTGCCTCGGCCTCCCAAAGTGCTGGGATTACAGGCATGAGTCATCGTGCCCAGAGGGGAACAGTTGAAATTTGTTATATGACAACAACAAAGGCTAATCAATGACATGAATTGTCAAAAGCTGGAAGTTTTTAGGGGGATGGAAGGGGGATTGCTATCTAAAGGCAGCAACGAGAAGCAACAAAGTCGCTTATATAAGCTTTAGGATCTGTGGTACAGTGGTGGTAGGAGTGAAAATTCATATGCTCCTCATGAGTGGGCTTCAGGAGATCTAGAATCCCCATGGAAGGGGAAATTCAGAGAAGAGGCTTAAAATCTGGAGGAATTACTGAGGGTGCACTGTGTTTTATTAGTAGAGGAGCAGTCAGAAAAGTGAAATAAAGAGGGGATGTGGACACAACCTTATGGTGGTTAGAATGTAGGAGTTGAAGGGTGTCTTGGGGTAACTGGCACAAATGGAGATAAATGTCATCATTAGATGAGTTGTAATGATTCAAGGCAGATCAGGGTGGCAGGATTTTGAGGTTTGGGCTATGGAGGGGTGACTGTCTGGAGCTTCCTGTCAACCCCAAGTGAAGTGAGGAGTTTGGTCTTAGACTTGGATCACTGGTTCAAACAACGCTTCATTTTGCTCCTGGAAACAGAAATCACATTGATCTGTAATGACAGAAAAATAGGCTGAAAGCTACACATCACATTCAGGATGGGACTACCCGTGGGGAAGTGGGAGGGGAAATGGAAATAAAATGAAGGTCAAGGAAACCTCAATTTTTTCTGTAATGCTTTTAGTCCTTAAAAGAAAGACAAAGTAAGTATACCTAAATGTTAACAACATTGAAATCTGTGTAGTGAAAACACTGGTGTTTATTATATTTAATGCCAGGGACATTGTAGGTACTCAAGGAATATTAGTTGTTGAATGAGTATATCTCTCTGTTTTAAAAGTTTTTCCAACAAACATACACAATTCTCAAATTAACACAAAGTGCTACAAAAGCAAAGAAAAGGGAATGAAGTGGGGAAGGCTTGAGAAATCCTTGTGGAAAGAGTGACTTTTAATCTATATAGATCTATACCACCACACATGGGGTGCAAGCTAAAGACATAGTTCTACCTCCATCTTACCTCAACGCTCTAAGGTTCTGGGTGAGTATCCAGAAAACGATCTTGAACATTTAGTCCTTTCAAGTAAATACTGGATCCTCAATTTTCTCTTCCAACAGACACTGGGTGGTGCTATTGCCCCAAACTTCCCCCCATCACGTATTTATTACTTCAGTCTATAGACATCTCCACAACCAACGTGTCTTGTGGGCCAAAGTGCTAGGGATTAGGGATATAAAGGTGAATAGCCTCAGTTGTTCTGTGATTATTATAATTGCTCTCGTGTTCAGTGGCCGAGAAAGTTGCAAATGTGACTGTTACATTTCATAGGAGAGTACTACTGTCACAGAAATGTCCAGTTGTAGGAGTGAATGGCCCTGAACCACCCACCCTCACCATGAGCACCCCTACTCCACGACCTGGCCAAGGATTAGAGCAGACAACACCGAGCCCCACTTCCAACCTATTGTTAGGTTTTCATAGCGTCCTTAGGCCCCAATGGTTATAAAAAGCCGAGAGAGCCTAAATACCGGTCATTCAGCCTGGACCTCGGAGTTCCAGATGTTCTAAGCTCACTGGGCAAGATGTGTCTGCTTATTGCAGAGGCCTCTGTTGTTGTGAAGGAGTGAGAGTACTCGGGATGAAGAGAATGTGGACCCTCAGGACTAAAGCAGTGGAAGAGGTCTGGGAGGTGGGGTCTGGGGAGGCGGGGTCGACTCTGACTTCACCAAGCCCCTGATCCTGGAGGAGAGGGAGGACGCAGGCTCTGGACGCTCTAGCGGAGGAGGGGAAAGGGGCGAGCCCGGAAACCTTTGCCCAATCAGAGAGGGCTGGGGCGGGGCCTGCTACAGGGCTTAGCACTGCAGGGCTCTGCGCGGGAACGCTAACCTGGTCCGGAGCAAGCCTGGGTCTCAGCCCTGCGGACAGCCTTTCACTAGTCTTCAAGCCTTCAGGTGAGGACCTGCGGCCTCACAGAAGTCAGAGGACCATGGGGATGGGAAGGCGTCGGGATTGCGAGGCGGGGGATGCCGCGCCTTCGGGAACCAGAGGAGCCGGAGTTGGGGCTGGCGCTTCGCGTCTGCACCGCCGCTCAGCCGAGCGAGTCCGCGCCTTTGTCTTCCCGGGGCGCCGCCTTCTGCGTGCGATGCCGAGCCCTCCCGGGGGCTGGTCCCTGGAAACAAGGCCCCGGGGTTGGGAGTCGGGGGGGGGGCGCGGACCCTTAAAGGGGCCCTTCCGCAGTAGCTGCAGGTCGGAGGCTTAGAGGATGAGTTTGGGGGCAGTCGGGAATGGGCCCTCTGGGGCTGGGTCCTCGTTCCTTCCCCTCCCGTGGCCGTTAGGCTGGGCGCCAGACAGTGCTAATAGTTATTTGAAAAAGTATCCAAACTGCTCTTGACAGACTGGCCTATGAGCTCGGCCCTGCTATTATTTATTTGTTAGTTCCAATTTCCCAGCTCCGAGCTTGGCGTCTGATCGCTCGGCAGAGGAGGGTCTTAGGGTAAACTTGACGGAATGGAGGCATGTTCGGCACTTCTGGCTGCTTGGGGGCCTCTCCATTCTATTCCAAGCACTAGACATAGTATCCTACTCCACGAGGGTGGGGCTGAGCTCGCGCAAGAGAGCTCTGCCCTCCGATTTCTGGGATATCCTATTGTCTCTTCTGGACAAACTCGGGACGGTCACAGGGCACCAGGCATTTCGTCAGGTCCACAGCCATGCACCTCTGAACCGCATCTCCTTGCCTCTCTCTTTGGCAGAGAAAACATGGTGAAAGAAGACTCACTTACATTTGGTTTATCCCTTTCTGCTGAACTCCTGGGTCTGATCCTAGTTAGCTGTCCCTTCTTACAACGTTTATAAACCAATGCCACAAAGAGCTATTATGAGACGTGTATTGTAATGCCTTAATGTACTGTCATCTTTGGGCATTTAAAATAGATAGAAATCAGTACAACTTATGCCACTCTTTGTGTGTGTGTGTGTGTGTGTGTGTGTGTGTGTGTGTGTACTGCTCCCCATCTCCTAAAAAAAAAAAAATGCCAAAAAACAAAAGTAATTTTAAAAAAAGTGAAGATGCTCGAATAGTGCTCTCTCCTGTTACAAAATCATTAACTGGTTAAAGCCAGTCTTTATTTTTTCTTCTATCCCGGTCTGCTCTTGTGCTTCTATCACCTCCATTTTACCCTTGCTGTGATTTTAAGAGTCAGACATATTGGCTTTGGGTTTCTGGAGCATCTTAGTTTCTGGTGCATTCTGATCCAATGGCATTTACTGCCTATCAAAAACGGGCTAATGATGTGGAGTTAAAATTATTCTAACAAAAATATTAGTTTTCTAAGATCTTTTGCTGTTTTCCTGTTGAAAATGAGCAGGTAGAATATACATTGATATGAAATGTGAAAATTTTTGCTTGTGACCCTTTAGTCTGAAGATAGTTCTGCCAGGTAAATTTTCTTAAAAATGTTTTTTCTTTTCAGGCTGTCTTCTAGTCAAGATGAGTGATAAGCCAGACTTGTCGGAAGTGGAGAAGTTTGACAGGTCAAAACTGAAGAAAACTAATACTGAAGAAAAAAATACTCTTCCCTCAAAGGAAAGTAAGTCACGGGGTGTTCTAATGGAAACAAACAATAGAGAAAGCTAATAGGCTCAGTTAATAAACCTAACTTCTAGTGATTTTTTGCTGCAAAGTAAGCAATAATTAGAGTACCATGGTATTTAATGTTACAGTTAAAAATATCAAATAGTCGTCTTCCTACTTGGGTTATACAAGTAGTTCTCACATAAGTCTTAATAAGAATAGGGGGAAACTAGTTTCTTGTTGGAAAATTACTAAAAACCACCTTAAAAATCAATCTTGGAATATTGGATTTAGCACTAGAAAAATCTTAGTTTTGTTCACTTTATGCTTATTAGACATTTTCCTGCATCCATCAGTTTGGGTCAGTGGTCTTATACCTAAAGGTCCATGCAAACTTTGCAGTTTTGGCCTTCTCCCTCTGATGATGAGATAAAGATAATGAGCAAGTTTAGATCTTGGGTACACTTAGGGCTTGCAGACTCAAGGGATAAGTGATCACTTTTGCCCTCCAGAAATACAGCCTGGTGGAGAAACTCCAAGTGTCTTTGAAAAAGTTGAGGGGAACTTTTTGTCTTGTTAGCTTTGAGAGTTTCAAAGTTATAGTCAAAATTGTCTGAAAAGGTATAACTTCCTAGTTGTATACAGATAGATAAATCTGAAGAAATTGCTTCATAGCTCAGTCATGAATCATCTATGAAAAAATGGCAACAGTACATTTCTATCTCTCAAATGGGAAAAAAATCCTCCACAGTTATAGATTCTAATGAATATTCCAGTAGTTAACATACGCACATACATGCACACACCCTAATGTGAGAATTTGTGGATAATGCCTTGGCATTCTAAATTTAAGGCATTATGCATACTTCAATGACTTAGCAAGGAGCTCTTGAAAGAAACTGAACTTAATCTTAGGTAAATACGGTTAATGATTTTTGTGTTTGTCTTTCCAGCTATCCAGCAGGAGAAAGAGTGTGTTCAAACATCGTAAAATGGGGATCGCCTCCCAACAGCAGATTTCAGCATTACCTGACAGTCTTGGTTTTAGGCTTGTTTTTTGTAAACCCGTGTGTTTGTAGAGATTTTAGGCATCTTCTGATGTCTTTTCACCTATGTTCCCTGGCTAAGAAGTCAGAGGTAGCCAGTGTTTCCTTAAATTCATTTTTAAACTTACCATTGGTGCATATGTTCTGGATGGCAGATGCTGTCAATAATCTCACCATTGATGTCCTTTGTGTATGTAGTTCTTGCATCCTATACTGCATAAGTGTGTTTTAAACTGCTATGATGGGTGCTTCCATTGCTTTATAATCTTCATGAAGTTGCGTGTTTTTGCAGCTTTTCACAGTTTATTTGCATTTCTAATGTAGTAATAAAGTAACCAATATAATCATTATCTTGAGACTCCTGTGGTTGACTCTTGGTGGTCTTCTGTGGAATGAAAAGTGCACAAGGATATACTTTTCAGCCAAACAGAATGGTTGAAGGAAAACTGTTTTAGCAGATTATTCACGTGGGAAATGTTCACTTCTCTCCAGCTCTAGTGGGTCCTGACTTGGGGATGCTAGGTGCTTTTTCTTTAGAGTTGGAATCACAGAGTTAGAGAACCTTGGGAAGGGAGATCATGTGGACTAACCCCCTTATCTCAGAATGAAGAAATGAAAATACAAGGTCCGAAGTGATCTGTTCAAGACGAATATTAAAGAGGAGTGCTCTTGGCTTTTGGAAAGTATTTTTCAACTTAATGGAAGGGGACACCAAAGGCTGGGGTTGGATGGGGAAGGGGCCAGAGGCACATGCTAACATGCACTGTACTAAGCACAATATAACTTCTGTGGAGCACAAATTCATATCTAATACCTGTTAATGACCTGTAGTAGAGAACTTCTGGTTTGGTTTTTGTGCAGAACAGAATTTGCTGTCTTATGAACCAAGCATTTTTGGTGTTCACAATGAACATAAGTGCTATGAATTGAATTGTGTTCCCCCAAATTTGTATGTTGAAGCCATAACCCCCAGTGTGATTATATCTAGAGGTAGGTTCTTTAGGAAGTAATTAAGATTAAATAAGGTCATAAGGATCAGGTTCTAATCCAACAGGACTGTAGCCTTAAGAAGAAGAGGAAGAGTGAGAAAAAGAGGGAGAGAGAGAGAGAGCGATCGGGAAGAGAGCGATCGAGAGAGAGAGATCACTGCCATGTGAGGACATATAATGAGAAGGTGGCTGTCTACAAGCCAGGAAGAGAGCCCTACAGGACCTTGATCTGGGGCTTCTAGCATCCAGAACTGTGAGAAAGTAAATTTCTATTTAAGCCACACAGTCTATGATATTTTTGTTATGGTAGCTTGAGCTGATTAATATAATAAGGAATACATGTAAATGCAAATGTCTCAATCCATGCCCTTAATACTTTCATCATTTTAAATTTATTCAAGCCAATTACATATAATACCACCAATTAGAAGTGTTAACATTTGTGTGTACTGTATAACCATCCTGACTGTGGCTCTATTAATCCAGACTGTGAGCTTTTTCTACAAAAAATAAGTAAATTATGCTTTTAGCACCTATTTGCAACCTCAAGTATTATTCCTACCTCCCTTTTCTAAGGGCTCATATCCTTAAACAAGAAGTGGAAACCATTTTTTCGCTATAGCTTAAAGTTCCAGAAGCAAAACAGTAGGTGGGTCAACTTTGATCAAGTGCCAATGAAGTGACACAATCACAGGGCTTAGTGTAGCCAGAGGATTTGAACCTTGGAAGTAACCATGTTGGTCACCAGTAATTTACCTCCTATCTGAAACAGTTGTCCAACAGTCACTCAGCCCCTTGCAATGACATGCTATTTATACTGTATCTCCAATTGCCTCCCTTTAGCTCCTATCCAACAGTCCTCAGACAGTTTTTTGGATACTTTCACAAGGTAGTTAATCTACCCTCCAGTATTTAAAGTCAGCTGTTGTGTGCCTGCCCTCATACCTCGAAGTCTTCTCCAGAAGACACTTCTCAGATCCTTTGGACCCAAGTCACATGGATGGGGAACCATGCTGGTTGCATGTTAGGTGTGCCCGTTTGCCATTATCAGATTTCTTTGGATTCTATCACTGAACACATTTGCTCTCCTTTCAGTGTTGCTACTTGCAAATTCGATAAAAGTGCTGTATATCCATGAGAGATCCAGCAGCCTCTGTATTTGTATACTAATCCAACTCAAGATTAGGCCCATTTCAAAGGGCCTAAAGGAAAGCATGAATATTGTCAGGTAAGCTGGGATTGGACGATAACTCCCAGTGTTCAATTATACCTGGTATCTATCCTTTTCGTTAAGGCAGTGATTCTACCCTGGGTAGTATAAGTGGTAAACTGAGAGGGAGCAGATGAAAGGTACATGATGAGAGGTGAAATAAATGTGGTTGCTAAGTGAATATTCACACAAATGAGATGGGAAAAACATTTGCTTATCTGCTGTAGATTTTCCCTGTATTTTTAAAATAATGTCAGGCTACTCTTTTAGCTACAAGGTTCACTTGTCTTTCCCAACCAAGGGAGGATTTTTTTCCCATAAGCCCAATATAAAAAGAAATTGAGATTTATCACCCTGAATTCATTTATTAATTGCAAAATTGACAGTGCTAAGCCTTTGTTGTAGCCTTATGTTGTTGTGCGCAGTTACATTTATAGAGAAAGGAAAAAGAGGTAACATTGACAGAGCCTGGAGTAGATCTAGAGCGTGCTGCATGACAGAAATGCATTTGCTAAGTGAAGAAACCAGGGCTCATAGAGGAAAGGAGACATTTTTCAGGTGACACATGAGAAGTTACTGCTCAATACATAAACAAGGTAACTTAGAACAATGTACAGGATGTAGCTTAGATTTGTGATGATTATTTGTGAATATATCCAGGAGAACTTTTCAAAGTGTGGTCCCTTAGCCATGAACATTAGGATCACCCTTGCTAATTAGTGTGTATTCCTGGGCCTCATCCCCAGAGATTCAGATTCAGTGAGAGCAAGGGATGTTCTCTTGTCATAATTTTGCAAAATTATGGTGTATATATTATTACTTCTTTCTTTTTATGATTTGTGACTTAATCTTTTTTTACAGCATCTATCTTCTACGTCTCTCTCACTTAGAATGTTTCCTTCCTGAAAATTGGTATTGTTGATATCTTGAGAGGAACAGATGGAGTAATCAGTCGGCAATACCTTTACTTTAGCTTACTTGTTCTCCAAGTATTGGTCCATGGAACAGCACCATTAGCATCACTTGGGAACTTGTTAGAAGTACAAATTCTCAGGCTCTATCCTAGAACTAATGAATCAGAAACCGGTGGAGGGGCCCAGCAAACTGTTTCAGCATGCTTTTCAGGTGATTTTGATGCACATTCAAGCTTAAGAACCACTGCTTTAGGTAAAAATGAAAATGCTTTCAGGACTGGGCTGTAGTAGGTAGCTAGAACAGACACTTAGGAAAACATAAAGTTCTTCTTTTTTTTTTTTTTTTTTTTAATTCAGCAGGCATTTGTCAAGAGCCAATTACATCTAAGTATGTGTGCAGAGAATGTAGGAGATGAATAAGAGACAATCCTTGCCCTCCAGAGACTTACAATGTCATAGAAGGGATAAAGTAAGAATGCCAATGGCCAAATAAAGTGTGTGAAGTGTCTTAAGTAGATTCAAAAGTGGGAGAGCCACATCTTGGGTGGTGCATATAGCTTTTGCAGGTCTTTGTGCTGTAACACTCTCTTGCTTTCAGGATGCACTGACCTACGATGATGCATGGACAGAGAGAAACCCTGTCTCTACCAAAAAATACAAAAAACTAGCCGGGCATGGTGGTGCATGCCTGTAGTCCCAGTTACTCAGGAGTCTGAAGTGGGATTATCACTTGAGCTTGGCATATGGCGATTGCAGTGAGCCGTGTTTGTACCACTGCATTCCAGCCTGGGCAACAGAGTGAGACCCTGTCTCAAAAACAGAAACAAAAACAAAAACAAAAACCCTCAGTGAATCAGAGAGAGGAAAAATGGCAAAAGAGTAGTCTCCAAAGACATAAACGAAATTGAGGATAGTTATGAATATATAAAACATCCTTAAATATTTATCGAATTTAAAATTGTTTTCTTCACAGTAGTTATTCCTAGAAAAATACCCAAACTGAGAATGTGTTACTGCCATTGGCTTAAAAAATTGTTTCACTGTGCCTCTAAGTAACCACCTTAGGAAGAAAAAATATTATAGGAATTTTTTTTTTTACCAAAACAATATTTCTTTCAAATATCTATGACTATTTTAAATATCTATATTAGAAAATATTGATGAAATGTGAGAATTACAAAACAGAAATTACAGAAGTAAAACCCTTCCCCTTTCCTACAAAAACAAACAAACAAACAAAAAAGAAACACTTAATGACTAAGAAGAACGGAAGTAACAGGTTATCAATGAGTTACCATCTCAAATGCCCTGTCTTCCAAAGATGTTTCCTGTCAGACCATTGAAGATCAGGTATTTCTACTGCCAATGAAAAGTGTGCAAACTATGAAAAAATAATTTTATTTTTGTTTAAAGAAAATATGATGATAAAATCCATTGACAAGAGCATAATGAGAAAGAGTTCTGGGAAACCATACCTACAAATGAGAATACAACAATTCTATATGAAATATCAACAATCTAATCTGGCATTATATTAAAAGAAGAACCTAAAAGCACAAATCAGGATTCACTCAAGGATACAAAGATTGTTGGTACTGAATATTTTTTGTTGTCGTTTTTTATACTTCTAGTGTCATACCAAAGAATCCTTTGCCAAATTCAAGATCATAAAGATTTACTTCTATATTTTCTTTCAAGAGTTTTATATTTTATTTAAGATATTTGATCCATTTTGTGTTAATTTTTATATATAGTGTGAGGAAAACATCCAAATTCCCTCTTTTGTATATGGTTATTCAGTTGTCCTAGCACCATTTGTTTAAAGGTTATTTTTTTTTCTTCATTGAGTAGTTTGGCACTCTTGTAAAAAAAATCAACTGACTGTAATAAATGGGCTGCTTTGTCGACTCTCATTTTTTTCCATTGATCTATGTTTTTATTTATATCACTACCATATTGTTTTGATTTCTGAAGCTTTCTAGTAGATGTGAGTTCTCCAATTTTGTACTTCTTTTTCAAGATCCCTTTTGCTACTCTGTGTCACTTAAATTTGCATATAAACCTTAGAATCAGCTTGTTAATTTCTACAAAAATGACAGCTGGGATTTTGCTAGGAATATATTGAGTTGTAGATTAATTTGGGGGAGCATTTCCCCCTTAACGATGTTAATTCTTCCAATTTATGAATGTGGGTTGTCTTTCCACTTATTTTGATCTTCTACAATTAATTCATTTATGTTTTATAGTTTTCAGAGTTCAAGTGTTGCCCTTCATTTGGTAGACTCCTTCCTGAGTGTTTTATTCCCTTTATGTAATTATAAATTGAATTGTTTTCAGAATTTCATTTTAGAATTGCTGATTGCTAGTATATAGAAATAGAAATGATTTTTTTTTTTTTTTTTTTTTTTTTTTTTTTTTTTTTTTTTTTTTTTTTTGAGACAGAGTCTCGCGCCCAGGCTGGAGTGCAGTGGCCGGATCTCAGCTCACTGCAAGCTCCGCCTCCTGGGTTTAGGCCATTCTCCTGCCTCAGCCTCCCGAGTAGCTGGGACTACAGGCACCCGCCACCTCGCCCAGCTAGTTTTTTTGTATTTTTTAGTAGAGACGGGGTTTCACCGTGTTAGCCAGGATGGTCTCGATCTCCTGACCTCGTGATCCGCCCGTCTCGGCCTCCCAAAGTGATGGGATTACAGGCTTGAGCCACCGCGCCCAGCCAGAAATGATTTTTGTATATAGATGTTGTATCCTGTAAACTTACTCAACTGGTTTATTAATTCTAACAATTTTTAGTGAGGTTTTAAAGGACTCTTTATGTGCAAAATCATGTTAATTACTAATAGAGGAGGTTTTACTTCTTCTTTTATAATCCGGATTCCTTTCGTTTATTTTGTGTGTGATTATAATGGCTGGAACTTCCAATACAATGTTGACTAGATATAGCAAGAGCAAATACCCTGATCTTAGGGGGAAAGCTGCCAGTCTTTCACTATGGAATATGATACTAGCTGTGGGTTTTTAATAGATGACCTTTATTATGTTGAGGAAGTTCCATTCTGTTCCTAGTGTGTCGAATGTTTTTATTATGAACAGGTTTTGGATTTTAGAGAACTTTGTTCTGTGTCTACTGAAATGATCATTCCTTTTTCCATTTTTATTCTATTGATATGACATATTTCATTCATTGATTCTCAGATGTTTAGCTATGTAGTATGATGGGGTTCTCTACCAGGTTACTTAAGGGTGTTTGTCTGCTGCTTGAACACTAAAGGCTGGGCAGTAAGCCAGAGCTATGGTGCCTAGAATAGGAGGAGGTGTCCCTGAGAATTCAAACATCCTGGGGCATAGCTGGGAACATACCAAAAGAAACATTCCCATCACACGCACACAGTAGGCAATGAGCCCGAAAATTAGCTTAAAAGCAGCTTAGAGATGAGTGGTGGGCAGCTCTCTTTAGTTGTCTTGCTGCTGCCCAGGAATGTCCTGTATGTAAGTCTTAATAAACTCATCTACTTGCCGAGCTAGACTTGTCTGAGTTGTTTTGTGGTCTCTTGGTTTTTCACAGTCTGGGGGGTGGAAGGGAATGTTACAGTCCTAGATTTTTCTTGTAACAAGCTAATGTTGCATTCCTAGAATAAATCCCACTTGGTCATGGTATATAATAATTTTTATGTATTGCTGGATTTGGTTTACTAATATTTTATTATGGATTTAATAGGTGACATTGGTCTATAGTTTTTCTTTGTACAGTCTTTTTCTGGTTTTGTTATAGTAATACTATGATATTAGTCAGAAATTATTCTCTCTTTTTAAGGAAGAATTTGGTAAAGACTGATGGGCTTTATTTTGTAGAGCAATATATTTGAATTAATGGAAGGATATTTTTGTCAACCTAGAATGCTATATCTAGTGGAAATACTTTTTGAATGAATGCAGAAAAAAAGACATTCTCAAATATCCAAAAGGGGAAAGAATTCCTTACTTGCAGATGTTTTTTATTTTTTTCCAAGAGGGAAACATTAATATACACAAAGGAATGAAGAGCTTTGAAAATGGCAAATTTGTGTATCTTGATATGAAAAAAAGACAGAAAGAAAGGAATAAAGGAAGGAAAAAAAGGAGGAAGGAAGGAAGGAAGGAAAGAAGAAACAAATTCAATTCATACTTCATATCATATACAAAAATTAACTTAAAACTCATCATAGACCTAAAAGTTAAAACTAAAATTATAAAAGTCTAGAAAAAAGTAGGAGAAAACAAAAGTGATCCGGATTCGGCAAATATTTCTTAGATATGGCACCAAAAGCATGCTTTATTAAAAAAATTGTACTTTATCAAAGTAAATCTTCTGAATTTTGGAAGACCTTGTTACAATAATAAAAAAGTCACAGAGTGCGACAAATACTTCTAAATCATTTATCTTGTAATGGACACGTATCCACAATATATAAAGAACTATCTCAGAACTCAATAGTAAGAAAACCAACTGCAATTAAAAAATTGACTACATATTAAAATAGACACATAACCGAAGAAGATATACCAATGGGAAACAAAAAGATGCTCAACATAATTTGTTACTGAGAAACACATTAAAATGATAATGTGAGATGGAACTGGAGAACATTGTGTTAAGTGACATAAGCTGGGGACAGAAAGATAAACACTACATGTCCTCAGTCATATGTGGAAGCTAAGCAAAGTTGATTTCATAGAAGTAAAATGTAGAACAGAGGATACTAGAGACTGGGAAAGGTAGGGAGATTTTTTTTAGAGGATACAAAATTACAGCTAGATAGGAGTAATGAGTGATGAATTCTAGCATTCTATACTACTGTAGGATGACTATAGTTAAGAACAATACATAGATTTAGATAACTAGAAGGAGGATATTGAATGTTCCCAGTGCAAAGAAATGACAAATGTTTAGGATAACAGATTTGCAAATTATCATAATCTGATCACTGTATGTATCGAAATATCACTATGTGCATAAATATGTGCAATTATTTTGTCAATTAACAAATTAAATAAAAGGAAAAATGACAATGTGATACCACTGCATACCTATCAGAAACCTCAAATAATTGATTATACCAAATTTTCTTGAGGATATGGAGTAATTGAAATGCTCATACATTGCTGAGGAAAACAAAAATTGTCCAACCAGTTTGATAAACGGGTAGTTTCTTGAAAAGTTAGACATACACCTACCACATGATCCAGCCATTCCAACCCCAGGTATTTATTCAAAGAAGTGAAAGTTTATGACCATAAAAGACTTGTACACAAATTTTTGTAGCAGCTTTATTTGTAATAGCTCAGAAGTTGAAACAAACTAAATATCTACCAAAAAGTGAATAGATATACAAATGTGCTAAATCCATATGTTAGAATAATACTCATCAATAGAAAGAAATTAACATAATACGTGAAACAACATGGTTGATCTCAAGAGAATTATGCTGAGTGAAAGATATTGGACAAAAATGAGTACATATTGTATGATTCCACTTACATGGAATTCAAGAAAATAGAATCTAGACTTCCAATTCTGAAACAAGATGGTATAGATTCACTTATCTGTGCCCCTACTGTCTAAATACAATTAAATAGCCTCACAATTATTTAACAGACAATGACTGAAACAAAACCAAAAAACCCTCTATGAGCTGGAAAGAAGAGGGCAGGATGGCTAGGATACTTGACTTAAAAAAAAAAAAAAAGACAAAATGCTGAGTTTCCTGGGTTTGGTGTTTATCTCCCATATATCCCAGATTGGGTTTGGGAGTGTCCGGCACTCAGAAACCAGTAAGTATAGACAAAACTGACCGAGAAAATAATGGCCAAATTTCTGCCCAAAAGACTAAGAAAGGAAAAGTTCAACAGAAACCTACGGAGAAGCTCCAGCTCCTGCTCCACAACCAGAGCCCCTGTAAGTAGTCTCACTGAGGAGACCACCAGCAGAGATTAAGTAGGAGCACCAGAAAAAGCAGAGTAAAATAGAATTACGAGGGCTCGGGTAACTAAGCTGTTATCAGAATGAAAGCCCACAAAAGTAGGCCAGAACTTACACAATAAAACTAACTGGGAAAACTGCCTGCTAAAATAGAATATTTTAAGATAGAGAGAATAGGATAAAGAGTCTCCTAACACAATAAACAAAATTTCCAGGATACAAATGTAAGTCACTAATTTTACCAAAAACCAAGAAAGTCAGAATTTGAATTGAAGACAATTGATGCCAACACAAAGATGAATTAGATAGATGTTGGAATTATCAGTTACTCTGACACCTGGCAACTCAGTTCTATTGAGCTCAGTCGAGTTCCTGAAATTTATTCCCTTGTTGATTCTTGGATTGATGTTTTTATTATATATCTCTTTTCATCCTTTTACTTTTAACTTTCCTATACTTTTTATGAAGTGAGAGTCTTATAGATAGCATATAGGTGAGTAGTGTTTTTTTTAATCTATCATGCCAATCTCCATCTTTTAATTTGTATATTTAGACAATTTATATTTAAAATAATTATTTATATGTTCTGTGGTCAGAATGTGTCCCCTAAATCCATGTGTTGGAAACTTAATCCTCAGTGAAGCAGTGTTGACAGGTGGGGCCTAATGGGAGGTGTTTAGGTCATGAGAGCTCTAGCCTCAGGAATGGATTAATGCCACTATAAAAAGTGCCTCCAGGAGTGAGTTTGCTCTCTCTTGCCCTTCTGCCATGTGAGTTTGTAGGAAGAAGGCCCACAACAGAGGCCTTGATCTTGAGCTTCCTAGACTCCAGAATTGTCAAGTCAAAATGAAAGTAAAAGTTCAGCCAATAATCACTGTGATAATATAAACAAGAGTCTGAACTGGAGAAAATGTCAGCTCTCCCCATTTTATTTTCCTCCATGGAATGACACCCATAGACTCAGGGGCAGGTGGATAATCACAGACGTGGGGGTGTCTCACTGCCAAGGGAGCAGTGAACAAAAAGTTCCTGCAGTTTCCTGTAAAGCCTGGGGAGCACGAAAGGGGGAATGGCTGAAAGTAGAAAAGTACTGAATAGTGAACCAGAGTGGAAAACAGTGATTTCAGTATCTCCCCCCAAAAGGAAACCTTGGCAGAGGTTCCTGAGGAAGGCATATTAATTTCTTGTGGCTGCCATAACAAAGTACCACAAACTGTTTAGGCCACAAACTGAAGGCCTTAAGCAACAGAAATTTGCTGTCTTGCAGTTCTGAAGGTTAGAAGTCTAAAATCAAGGTGTCATCTGTGTTGGTTCCTTCTGAAGGCTGTGAGAGAGAATCTGTCCTATCCCTCTCTCCTAGCTCCTGGTAGCCTTGGGCATTCCTTGGCTTATAGATAGTATTCTCCCTGTGTCTTCACATTGTCTTCACTCTGCATGTCTCTCTCAGTTCCATATTTCCCCTTTTTATAAAGATACCACTCATATTGGATTAGGGCCCACTTAGTAACCTAATATTAACTAGATCATCTGCAAAGACCCTATTTTTTAGGTAAGGTCAAATTCACAGTTACTAGAGTTAGTACCTTAACATCTTTTTATGGGATACAATTTCACTCATAACAGAAGCCCTCTGCCAAATGCCCCCTAATAACTAGGCCTCCAAATGGAGGTGCCTGGGCCAGGAATGCAGATATGAAATAAGAGTATGGGTTACAAGAGGGAACTGAGTCATTGACTGCAACTCCCTTCAAAGGCTGAATTGCATTGATTATGCATCAAGTCTGGTGTAGGGAGGGCAGCTTTATCCCTTGTGGCCTGTCCAATATGTTTGTCATTGCCTATGGTCAGGGCTAAAATATTACACATAGGTGGTTAGCCAGGAGCTTGACTCCTCCATTATACCCAGTGAATTCTCAGGACCCAAGTAAGAAACATAGTCTACCCTATCGTGAACTCGAATGGGTCAGACTTGAGGAGCTGTGTCAAGACCTGGGCAATTAGTCTGAGGCCACAGTAAACCATGATGATCATGATCAAAATTATTCTAAACAGGATGATGTGTTTAGACTGGCCTAGAGGATTGGATATAACCATGAATCCCAACAGTTTCCAAGCCAGGAAAAAATGTCTCAGAACATTAGGGTGTACTTTAAGGATGCAGGAGTCTTCTTTTTAAAGTTTTTATATGAATCATTTTTATCCAGTCCAAGGTGTCAATTCAGGCACAGCACAATTCTGGCCAGTAAGTTAAAGTTGACCTAAATATCTTCTAGATAGTCGGGTTATACACACAAGGAGTATAATCCTAGAGGGCACACATGGTCCCACTGGAGACAAAGAGTTCACAATGCTAAGGCACCCTAAGAAGAACATAGATTAATCAGTTGGTTAGATTAACAAGGCCCCCATTTTGATCTCCCACTGTGGGGCCTCCTGCTCTAGGGTTCCCAGTCCAGTCCAAACAGTTCAGTGTAGTCTTTGGATTTAGAGGGACTGCTTGAGGCTGTCACTTTCAAAAAGTTAAGGTCGTCCATAACATCAGCTGATCATCCTTATGAGTGTGGAGAGTATCTGTAGGTGTTCTGTGTGGAAAATACAGGAGCTGTGACCGGATTCTGCTGCCTCTCATAGTCAGCATTGTCAGATACGATTTTAGGCTTAGGAATTAGTGTGAATCACTGAAGCCTGAAAGGGCAGTAAAGGAAGATTTTATTTTTATTTTTCAGGATGAGGGGAACACAGTTCTGAAAAATCAAGATCAGTTCTGAGAAAATAAAAATTCACTGATATGCTCTCCCTCCTCAGTGCCTCCCCAGGTGCTGCTTTTTTTCTGTTGTTGTTGTTGGTTGACTCCTATTTAGTAATCAAAATCTCAAATTGTTTTTCTCTCCCCTATTTTCATCCAGACCTTTTCTCTGGAAGGTTTGTATGCAAGAGGGACAAAAGGCTTTTTATAGAAAACAATATATGTTTTATAACTTCAGCAGAAAAACATGCAATGTTTAAGAATTCTTAGCATAGGACAGGAACTCCAGCACTCTGGGAAGCAAAGGCAGGTGGATCACTTGAGGCCAGGAGTTCAAGACCAGCCTGGCCAACATGGCGAAACCCTGTCTCCACAAACAATTAGCCGGGTATGTTGGTACACACCTGTAATTCCAGGCACTCGGGAGGCTGAGGCATGAGACTCGCTTGGACCCGGGAGGCAGAGGTTGCAGTGAGCTGAGATGATGCCATTGCACTCCAGCCTGGGTGACAGAGTGAGCCTCTGTCAGAATGAAAGGAAGAAAGAAAGGAAGAAAGGAAGGAAGGAAGGAAGGAAGGAAGGAAGGAAGGAAGGAGAGAGAGATAAAGGAAGAAAGAAAGAAAGAAAGAAAGAAAGAAAGAAAGAAAGAAGAGAGAGATAAAGAAACAAGAAAGAGAAAGAGAAAGAAAGAAAGAAAGAAAAATTTTAAATGGGCTCACATAACTTTTCATTCACTGCTGTTTAATAGTTGCTTTAAACTTTCAAACTTTCATCTTTGTAAGTCTTCAGGAAAGGGGTCAAAGGAGATGGAAGGCCCTTGCAGGATTCCCCGTAGAGACTGAGGTTTTAATAACTATAAAAAATGTTACACAATTGAAGGAAAGGGACAGACAGACTGATCAAATATAAGGTGCAAATGAGAAATACCATTTCATTGAATTGCTGCATTGAGATGAGAGAATGCTTGCCTGAGATGTGTAGTCCTGTCTGTGGGTATCTTGTTCTCTTCATTAGCCAAGTAAGCCTGTCCTTAACTGTCCACTGAAATGTTCAATAATCTCAGTAACTTGGGAATAATACAGAACATGGAGAGTCCATTGTATGCCTCATGATTGAGCCCACTGATGTAGCCTGGGATACAAATATGACACTTATCAGATTCAGGGTACTCAGAAAAACGGAACAGAGAACAAATATGGTCTTACAGGACTAGGATAGTGTGTCCTGAATCAGTGGAATGCACAGGGAGGGCTAGACCAAACCTGGGGAAGTGCCAACTGCAGTCAGGATCCAGTAAAGTCTTCTGCATGGGATGAGACACCCAAAATGGTATACCTGTCAAAAACATTCTGGACTGTTGGTTTAGGAAATTCTGTCCCTGAGTAGTGATTTTAGCTTTGGCCAGGGTTTGGTAGGAAGGACAGTTTTTTCATGCTGTTTTGACATCTCACAGCAGTGGCAGTCCATGCTTGTAGTCCCAGTCTAGGATGGTGTCTGAATTCCCATGGGCCATCTTCTCTTCTTGTGGATCCAGGAGGCAATTGGTTGCACATCTGCTTGCTCTGGGGTAGACACTTCAGTCTCTATGTTTAGCTGACAAACACTGTCTGCTTCTTAGTAATAGTCCCCTTTGTCAACATAGGGGCCTTTCTGGTGAGCATCCATACAGGTAACAAACAGGACTAATTTTTAACCAAAAGCCTCCTCCTCATGCGGGGTTTGTTTTATATGCTGGTCCAAGGCTGGGAATAAAATCAACACGCAGATCAATAGGCGGGATGAAAGACTCACGAATGGCACAAGCTGGGGAAGTTTGGGGGTGTATTAGTCTTTTTTAAGCTGCTAATAAAGACATACCCGAGACTGGGTGATTTATGAAGAAAAAGAGGTTTAATGGACTCACAGTTCCACATGGCTAGGGTGGCTTCACAGAAGCCTCCTGGGGGAAGGTGAAGAAGGAGCAAAGGCATGTCTTACATGGCAGCAGGCAAGAGAGCCGGTGTAGGGGAGCTGCCCTTTATAAAACCTTCAGATCATCTGACACTTCTTCACTTTCAAGAGAATGGCATGGAAGAAACCTGCCCTTGTGATTCAATTATCTCTCTCTGGGTCCCTCCCATGACATGTGGAGATTATGGGAGCTATGATTTAAGATGAGATTTGGATGGGGACAGAGGCAAACCATATCATTCCACCCCTGGCCCCTCCCAAATCTCATGTTCTCACATTTCAAAACCAATCGTGCCTTCCCAACAGTCTCCCAAAATCTTAACTCTTTTCTGCATTAACTCAAAAGTCCACAATCTGAAGTCTCATCTTAGACAAGGTAAGACCCTTCTGCCTAGGAACCTGTAAAAGCAAAAGCAAGTTAGTTACTTCCTAGATACAATGAGGGTACAGGCATTGGGTAAATGCACCTGTTCCAAGTGGGAGAAATTGGCAAAATGAAGGGGCTACAGGCCCTTTGAAAGTCCAAAATCCAGCGAGGCAGTCAAATCTTAGATCTCCAAAATGATCTCCTTTGACTTCATGTCTCACATCCAGGTCATGCTGATGCAAGAGGTGGATTTCCATAGTTTTGGGCAGCTCCACCCCTGTGGCTTTGTGGGGTACAGCTCCCCTCCTGGCTGCTTTCATGGGCTGGCGTTGAGTGTCTGTGGCATTTCTAGGTACACAGTGCAAGCTGCCGGTGGATCTACCATTTTGAGGGCTAGAGGACAGTGGCCTTTTTCTCACAGCTCCACTAAGCAGTGCCCCAGTGGGGATTCTATGTGGGTGCTTCAAACCCACAATTCCTTTCTGGACTGCTGTAGCAGAAGTTCTCCATAAGGGTGCCACGCCTGCAGCAAACTTTTGCCTAGACATACAGGCATTTCCATACATTCTCTGAAATCTAGGCAAAGGCTTCCAAACCTCAATTCTTGACTTCTGTGCATCTGCATGCTTTCAACACAACGTGGAAGCTGCCAAGACTTGGGGCTTGAACCTTCCGAAGCCATGGTCCAAGCTGCACATTGACCCCTTTTAGCCATGGCTGGAGCAGCTGGGACTCAAGGCACCAAGTCCCTAAGCTGCGTAATGTAGGGGAGGCCCTGGGCCCAACCCACAGAACCATTTTTTTTCCTCCTAGGCCTCTGGACCTGTGATAGGAGGGGTGCTGCAAAGGTTTCTGATATGCCCTGGAGATATTTTCCCCATTGTCTTAATAATTAACCTTCAACTCCTTTTTACTGATGCAAATTTCTGCAGCCAGCTTGAATTTCTCCCCAGAAAGTGGGTTTTTCTTTTCTCTTGCAACGTCAGCCTACACATTTTCCAAACTTTTATACTCTGCTTCCTCTTGAACCCTTTACCACTTAGAAATTTCTTCCACCAGATACCCTAACTCATCTCTCTCAAGTTCAAAGTTCCACAGATCTCTAGGGCAGGCGCAAATGCTAACAGTCTCTTTGCTAAAGCATAACAATAGTCACCTTTGCTCCAGTTCCCAACAAGTTCCTCACCTCCATCTGAGACCACCTCAGCCTGGACTTTGTTGTACATGTCACTATCAGCATTTTGGTCAAAGCCATTCAAGAAGTCTCTAGGAAGTTCCAAACTTTCCCACATTTTTCTATCTTCTTCTGAGCTCTATAAACTGTTCCAACCTCTGCCTGTTACTCAGTTCCAAAGTTGCTTCTACATTTTCAGGTATCTTTACAGCAGTGCCCCACTACCTGGTACCAATTTACTGTATTAGTCTGCTCCCATGGTGCTAATAAAGACATGCTTGAGACTGGGTAATTTATTTTAAAAAAGAGGTTTCATGGACTCACTGTTCCACATGGCTGGGGAGGCCTCACAATCATGATGGAAGGTGAAGAAGGAGCGAAGACATGTCTTACATAACCGCAGGTGAGAGAGTCTGTGTAGGGGAATTGCCTTTTACAAAACCATCAGATCTCATGAGACTTATTCACTGTCATGAGAATGACATAGGAAAAACCCACTCCCATGATTCAATTACTTCCCACCAGGTCCCTCCTATGACACGTGGAGATTATGGGAACTACAATGCAAGATGAGATTGTTATGCCCAGACCGTTTATTCCCCGAAGAAGACCACCAGAGTCCAGAGTTAAAGCCAAGCGGCAAGGATCTTTACTGCAAGTTCGAACTTGGTCCCTCTGCTCCACAGCATACAAGAGGGCCCCGAACGATGCATGTGCTCGCTTTTTATAGCCCGATGTAAACAGGATATGTAAGGTTACAGAGAAACAAGGGAATTCTTTTGGTTACAGCATTACAATTGGTTAACATTTTAAGTTATACATTTAGCAGTTTTTTTTATTGGTTCCCGCGCTTTCAGTAAAACCACTCCACAAACGGTTGTGACCTTATCGGGGACTCTCCAGGTGGTGTTTTTCTAAAGTTGAGACAAATGGAGGAATGTTTGTACTGGGCCCAGGAAGTTGAGACAAATGGAGGAATGTTTGTACTGGGCCCAGGAAGTTGAGACAAATGGAGGAATGTTTGTACTGGGCTCAGGACTGAGATATATGGAGGAATGTGTTTGTACTGGGCCCAGGACTGAGATATATGTTTGATTTCTTACAAGATTTGGGTGGGGACACAGCCAAACCATATCAGGAGGGTACCGCATGGGGGCTTTGCTGATAAATTTGGAAAAGGCAATTCTCTATTTGAAGAGACTGGTTCTTTTCCAGTCACTTCTTCCCTGAAGTGGTTCTTGAAGGGACTTTTAGGTCTGGCTCCCAGAACAAAAGCTGAGTTATTTCTGTAAAAGGACCTCCCTTATGTTGTGGTTCAGCAGTGGTATTTTTGGTGTGTGTTGAGCAGAAAGGGTCAGGGTAGGAGCAGGGAAAGACAGAGTGTCCCTGGTCAGCATGTGGTTGAAATGGTTGTGGACCCTAAGTGAGGACACCCAGCCGTGCCCAGAGCTCTATCATTGATAACCATGGGATCCTGGCCAAGTCTTTTCTCTGGGCCCACTTTGAGTTCTCACATGTCAGACAAGAGGAAGAACAAGATGATGTTGAAAGTCCTCTCCATCACCAAAGGTCTCTGAGCCCTCAGAAGTGTGAACCCCCCAAAATTGAGACAGATCTCAGTTAATTTAGAAAGTTTATTTTGCCAAGCTTGAGGATGTGCACCTGTGACCCATCCTCAGGAGGTCCTGATGACATGTGCCCAAGGTGGTCAGAACACAGCTTGATTTTATACATTTTAGAGAGACATGAGACCTTAATCAACATATGTAAAATGAACACTGGTTCAGTCCAGAAAGGTGGGACAACTCGAAGCAAAAGTGGGATAACTCAAAGTGGGAAGTGGGCTTCTAGGTCACAGGTAGGTGAGAGACAAGTGGTTAGATTCTTTTGAGTTTCTAATTAGCCTCTCCAAAGGAAGCAATCAGATATACATTTATCTCAGTGAGCAGAGGGATGACTTTGAATAGAATGGGAGGCAGATTTGCCCTAAGCAGTTCCTAGCTTGAATTTTCCATTTAGCTTAGGAATTTTGGGGGCCCAAGACATTTTCCTTTCACAGAGGTTTGTTCCCAAAGGATTTACCTTTCAGACCCAGCCCTTCTGGGGCCCAGTTCTTGACCATGAGCTTTTGTCTAAAACTCACTCAGGCTCAATGGTAGGAATAGCAAAAGCCTGTACTTCCTCATGAGAGGATGTGTGTGTGTGTGTGTGTGTGTGTGTGTGCGCGCACGCGCGCGCATGTGTGTTTTCAGGACTTAACTTATCCCCAGGTGTCTGCGTTGTGGTGTGGCTCTCCCCAGCCTACTACATACCAGGCAGGTGCACGTAATGTATATGGCAGCCCCAGTCCCTGTGGCTTGTCCAGCCAACCTTAGGATCTCCTTTTTAACAGGTTGGAGCCATTGGCAATGAGGAGGAGTGGGTCAGCCTCTATGAAGAGGAGAATGACCTGATTCCCAGACACTGGAAATCCCAAACCTCATACCCCACACTCACTACAGTTTAGGACACCAGATTGTAAGCCACTTCAGGAGGAAGGAAGTGTTGGCATCTCAAGTATGTGGTTTCAGTCTGCAATAACACAAAGTTATATAACATAAAAAAGTTTTATGTATGTAAATTAGGAGTTTTCAAGAAGCAATAATAGTAAATCAAAACCTTAAGGAATAGGCAATATACACAGTTGAATAGCATTTCAAGGGAGATTATACCTTGATGTTAGGTTAATGATGTTCTTTCCATTAACACTAGCTATTAAAATAGTGTATAGAAATGGCTTACTATTATATTAAGCTTAATCACCAAGAACCAAAGGCAGCAGGAATGTAAAGCACTTTGCTTTACAGAACTCCACAACCTCTTGGAACTGTTAATTCGCAGTGTGCAAGCAAAGCAGGTGTCCTAGAAATATCCATCTGCTCCCCCTTTCAGAGCCTAGGAGTTGCTAGTCTCACAAATCAAGACCTTCATGTACCATTTAACTATTTGTTTCTTGATCCTGAAACTCATGGGGCAGTAAATCCTTGGACTTAACAAAGAGTAGAGTGACCATGAGCTGTTACTAATGTTATACCTTCCTATATGATTATTGAAGGAGATTATATTTCTAGTTATCAGCAAGTGTTGAGTTTGATAATGTCATTGTTCTGCCAAGAAAGATGTATTTCATAAGATTGAGGAATGAAAGAATAAGAATCGGTAATTCAGGGAGTGAAAGGTGAAATTACATCTTTGTGAATAACTTTTTTTTTTAGTACAATATCAAAGTTATAGTTTGAAAAAAAACTAATGAGAGATGCTGTTTAGCTTAGCATCCTTGCTAAGATTACAGCAGGTAGATCAAGATACAAATACTCATATTTAGAGAAAAACATTTTACTTAAAATGAGCTGTTGGGATTCAAGACTTACCAAGTAAAATTAGCTGAAGTTGTATAATTGTTTCAAAGACCAGAAACCATGATTACAGAGTAGTGTCTCTGTCTTAAGTTCATGTAAATTTAGGGAACTTTTGTAAAAAACATGTGTGTTTGTGTGTGTGTACGTGAGGATGTGTGTACTTAGAATTTTTTTTCTTGTAGTTAAGGAGTTTGAGGCCAGCCTGGGCAACATGGCAAAACCCTGTCTCTACTAAAAATACAAAAATTAGCCAGGCGTGGTGGCACGCGCCTGTAGTTCTGGCTACTCAGGAGGTGGAGGCAGGATAATTGCTTGAACCCAGGAGGTGGAGGTTGCAGTGAGCCGAGATCCTGCCACTTCAGCCTGGGTGACACAGTGAGACTCTGTCTCAAAAATAAATAAATAAATAAATAAATAAATAAATAAATAAATAAAATAAAAACAAAAATAAAAATAAAAGAAATAGAAACAAATCTGATATGCTGAAGGTCTCATAGTTACCCATTGGGTTAAAATCCCAGGGTATGGGTTCTGGGGGCACTGAGAGAGGCACAGAAAACAGCATGTGTATTACTTATAAAAAATCACTGTGCGAATCCTAACAGGGTTGCCTGTCGAGCCCTCTGTCGTCCAGCATCTGGCTAGGAGTTCTTTGTGGGGTGTCCCTTCGATTTCCTCTTTTAAGACTTCTTTACCTTTGAATAGCCAGACCCAGAGATCTTTTCCGAAGGGTCCTTACCTAGACTGTCCAGGAGAGGGCACATGTTTACCATTTTTATGTCTTTCTGTTAGTTCGTATTTGCTATTTTGACGCAGCCACTTTTTTCATACCTGAGAATTTGTCTGTTAAAATTCAGGTTGTGTCATGGACTGGTTGATGTGATTCCATTAGGAAGTTTAATTGAGCTTGATAATCAGTAAGAATGGTATGAATGCGCCTGGAAATTTGAGTTTGGTTGACAATCCTATTATCTACTCTTCCCACTTCCTCATTGTGGACCCAAGGGATGACCAGAGTGGCTCACATCTATATCTATAGCTTTTGTGATTCTAGTTCAGATATGTTATCCAATGGTAAGGAACTTGTCATGGCCAGTTGAAACCTGTCAGGTCTGAAGTAGTAACCAGTTGAGGAAGGAAAAGTATTCATACTTTTCATTTTCCTCCTCTTCTTCCTACTACTTAGGCAAAGTGTCCAATGTCAAGGCACTCTAGAGTACACATCCAAAGTGGTGCACTCCACAAGGTGCCAATCTCCCTCACTACATTTGAGAAGAGTATGTCCTTCATTTTGGAAGCAAACTTACCAAGTCTCTAAGGTCTCATCAGGCCACACTAGGTGAGGTGATCCTCTTTCATTAAAAGCATGAATCTCAATAACTCACTGCTGTGCAGGCTTTCCATCATTGCCAAGGACCTGCTTAGAGCTAACAGTAGTCACTGGGTGTAACTCAGCTAGGAGAATCTCCAATGACTTTTGGGCTCATCATGGGAGAACAATAAATAGTAGCCAGAGAATTGCTTCCCTGGATTTCTTAGAGTCCCTCTTTTGGAATTCAAATGTGACCCACTAGATAAGTTCAGCAAAATAGTTGGAAATGAATAAGGATTAATGGGATCCCTCAAATTAAACATCCAATAGTTCATTGGCAACATCCAATAATTCCCCACGGCTTCTGCTAGCATTTCCCAAGACCCATTGATGTAGTTGGGAAAGTGTCCTGTGGAACGTGCTAGCATTTCCCAAGACCCATTGACAAAGTTCTCTGTGGGATCCTCAAACTCTTGCAAAGCATCTATTAACACCCTCTGAGAGTGCCCCATGGACTCCACTAGCACCCCATTGGCAAAGTGGCCCATGGGATTTTCAGGCTTCTTGTTTTTCTACAATTGTGCTTAATCCACTACACTACTTGCTGCACCCACCAATTTGTCAGGAGCTCAGCTGAGCTGAAGAGAGCTGAGCTACCAGGTGTCAGAATAGTTGATAAAAAATGCCAAAATGAAAGTAACAATCAAGCTTTTAATCACTTACTATGATAACATAACCAAGAGGCTAAACTGGAGAAAACACCAGCTCCTCCGTTCCATTTTTCTCTGTGGCACACTGTTGGTCTAGGATCAGGTGGGTTGGGTCAGCACAGATGTAGGGGTCATCTCATAGCCAATGAAGTCTTGAGCAAAAGGCTCCTGCAACTTTATGGACCAGAAGGTTAGAGGGAAGGGCTAGGAATGGGAAAATTCTGAGTACTGAATCAGAGTGGAGAAAAGCTGTTTGCGATTACTCCTTCCCACTCCATAAGGAGGCCTTGGCATAGGTGCCTGATGAAGGCTTTTGCCAGAGACCCAGATAAGGAAGCCTCTGAAAGGAGGTGTTTGGCTTAGGAATGCAGATATGCATAAGAGCATGGCCAGCCAGGTGAGCCTGAGTCCTTGACTGCAACTCCCTTCAGAAACTACAGTTCACTGGCTATGTACCAAGGTTTGTGTGGGAAAGGCAGTTTTTTTCCATGTGGTCTGACAGGTGACAACTTCACAATTACCAATGGTTGGGCATGAAAATAATATGTAGACTTTTAGCCAGGTGCTGGACTCATCAAATAGAAGACATGAACGAAACTATGAACCAACTAAACCTAACACATAGACAGAACACTCTGCCCAACAATGGCAGAATATACATTCCTCTCAAGTGCACATGAAATTTTTTTTCAGAATAGACAATATGTTAGCCCACAAAACGAATCGAAATACATGAGAAAATATTGAAATAATGCAAAATATTTTCTTCAACCACAACAGAATGAAACTAGACGTCAATAACAGAAAAAAAACTGGGAATTTTTATACATGTGTAGAAATGAAACAACACACTCCTAAAAAGTCAGTGGGTCAAAGAAAATCACAAAGGATATTGGAAAATGTTTTGACATGGCCGAAAATGAAAATGCAACATACCAAAACTGATGGGATACAGCCAAAGCAGTGTTCAGAGTGAAACTAACAGCTGTGTGTATACATTAATAAAGAAGAAAGATTTCAAATCAATAACCTAAGGTTTCATCTTAAAAAACTAGGAGGCTGTAAGCCAAAAGAACAAAGCTGGAGGCATCATGCTACCTGCCTTCAAACTATACTACAAGGCTACAGTAACCAAAACAGCATGGTACTGGTACCAAAACAGAGATATAGACCAATGGAACAGAACAGAGCCCTCAGAAATAATACCACACATCTACAGCCATCTGATCTTTGACAAACCTGACAAAAACAAGAAATGGGGAAAGGATTCCCTATTTAATAAATGGTGTTGGGAAAATTGGCTAGCCATAAGTAGAAAGCTGAAACTGGATCCTTTCCTTACTCCTTACACGAACATTAATTCAAGATGGATTAGAGACTTAAATGTTAGACCTAAAACCATAAAAACCCTAGAAGAAAATCTAGGTAATACCATTCAGGACATAGGCATGGGCAAGGACTTCATGTCTAAAACACCAAAAGCAACGGCAACAAAAGCCAAAATTGACAAATGGGATCTAATTAAACTAAAGAGCTTCTGCACAGCAAAACAAACTACCATCAGAGTGAACAGGCAACCTACAGAATGGGAGAAAATTTTTGCAATCTACTCATCTGACAAAGGGCTAATATCCAGAATCTACAAAGAACTCAAACAGATTTACAAGAAAAAAACAAACAACCCCATCAAAAAGTGGGGAAAGGATATGAACAGACACTTCTCAAAAGAAGACATTCATACAGCCAACAGATACATGAAAAAATGCTCATCATCACTCGTCATCAGAGAAATGCAAATCCACAATGAGATACCATCTCACACCAGTTAGAATGGCAATCATTAAAAAGTCAGGAAACAACAGGTGCTGGAGAGGATGTGGAGAAATAGGAACACTTTTACACTGTTGGTGGGATTGTAAACTAGTTCAACCATTGTGGAAAAGAGTGTGGCGATTCCTCAAGGATCTAGAACTAGAAATACCATTTGACCCAGCCATCCCATTACTGGGGATATACCCAAAGGATTATAAGTCATGCTGCTATAAAGACACACGCGCCCATATGTTTATTGTGGCACTATTCACAATAGCAAAGACTTGGAATCAACCCAAATGTCCATCAGTGACAGACTGGATTAAGAAAATGTGGCACATATACACCATGGAATACTATGCACCCATAAAAAAGGATGAGTTCATGTCCTTTGTAGGGACATGGATGCAGCTGGAAACCATCATTCTCAGCAAACTATCGCAACAGCAGAAAACCAAATACCGCATGTTCTCACTCATAAGTGGGAATTGAACAATGAGATCACTTGGACACAGGAAGGGGATCATCACACACTGGGTCCTATTGTGGGGAGGGGGGAGGGGAGAGATAGCATTTGGAGATATACCTAATGTAAATGACGAGTTAATGGGTGCAGCACACCAACATGGCACATGTATACATATGTAACAAACCTGTACATTGTGCACATGTACCCTAGAACTTAAAGTATAATTAAAAAAAAGAAAAAAGAAAAAAAAAAAGAAACTAGGAGGCTGCGCGTGGTGGCTTACGCCTGTAATCCCAGCACTTTGGGAGGCTGAGATGGGCAGGTCATGAGGTCAGGAGATCGAGACCATCCTGGCTAACATGGTGAAACCCTGTCTCTACTAAAAATACAAAAAATTAACTGGATGTGGTGGCGGGCGCCTGTAGTCCCAGCTACTCGGGAGGCTGAGGCAGGATAATGGCATGAACCTGGGAGGTGGACCTTGCAGTGAGCCGAGATAGCACCACTGCACTCCAGCCTGGGTGACAGAGTGAGACTCTGTCTCAAAAAAAAAAAAAAAAAAGACACAAAAGAAACTAGGAAAGAAGGCACACTAAACCCAATGGAAGCAAAAGGAAGGACATACTACATATTAGGGAGGAGATAAAAAAAAAAACCTAGCGACTAGAAAAACAATACAGATAATTAATAAACCCAGAAATTGGTTCTTTGAAAAGACCAGTAAAATTGACACCACCAGTTAGACTGATCAATAAAAATAGACAGAATATTCAATTTATGAAAGTGTGGGTATTCAGTAATGAAAGTGTACATATTACTACCAACCTTATATGATTTTTAAAAAATTATAGGAGAATACTATGAACAATTATGTGCCAAGAAACTAAAAAACCTAGATGAAATGGAGACATTCCTAGAAAACACAAATTACTCAAACTAACTCAAGAAGAAATAAGACGTTCTGATAGACCTAAAACAAATAGAGTAAATTGGCAATCAAAAATCTTGCAATGAAGAAAAGCCTAGAACCAGATGGCTTCACCAGTGAAGTCTGTCAAACATTTAAAAATGAATTAATATCAATCCTTCTCAAACACTTTCAAAAATTAAAGATTAGGGACTACTTCCTGACTCATACAATGAAACCAGAATTACCCTGATATTAAAGTCAAACATAGACATCAAAAGCAAAGAAAACTATACATAAGTAGATAGATAGATAGGTAGAGATGAAAAATACTCGAAAATTACTAGCAAACATAATCCAGCAGCATATTTAAAAGATTATACACCATGACCAAGTAGAATTTATTCCAAAAGTTAAGAGTGATTCAACATATGAAAATCAAACAGTGCCATACAACACATTAATAGGAAATGAAGGGAAAAATTTCCACACAGTTATCTCAGTTGATGCAGAAAAATCATTTGATAAAATCCGAATTAGGGATAGAAGGGGAATTTCTCAATCTGGTGAAGGACATCTGCAAAGAAAAGCAACAACTAACATCATATTTAAAGGTGAAAGACTGAAAGCTTTCCCCATAAAGTCAGAAACAATAGAAGGATGTCCAATATCATGACATCTATTCAACATTTTACTGGACAACTAGGCAAGAAAAAAAGTAAAAGGTATCCAAATTGAAAAGGAAAGTAACACTATCTCTAATCACAGATGACACAACCTTGTATTTATAAATATTTAAAAATTCATGAAACATCTATCTGAGCTCATAAATGAATTTAGCAAGGTTCCAGAATACAAGGGCTACATACAAATATAAGTTCCTGCTCTATGTACTAGCAATGAACAATCTGAAAATGAATTAAGAAACACTTTTGTTTATAACAACATCAAAAAGAATAAAATATTTAGGGATGAATTTAAGGAGGTACACAACAAGTGCAATGAAAATTATAAAGCATCATTGAGTTAAATTATAGAATAACTAAGTAAATAGAAGGGCGTTCACATGCATGGAATGAAAGATTCAGTATTGTTAAGATGGCAATACTCCATCAATTGATCTACAGATTCAATGCAATCCCTATCCAAGTCCCAATAGCCTTTTTTTCCAGAAGTGAAAATACTATCCTAAAATCCACATGGAATTACAAAGTGCCCTCAATAGCCAAAACAATCTTGAAAAAGGAGAAGAAATTTGGAGGACTCACACTTCCCAATTTCAAAACTTACTACAAAGCTATAGTAATTAAGACAGCATGCTACTGGCTTAAGCATAGGCATATGGATCAATGGAATAAAATTTGGAGTCCAGAAATAAACCCACACAGTCATGGTCAATCGGTTTTCAACACCATTCCATATGGAAACAATAGTCTTTCAGCAAACCATACAACTAGACAGACACATGCAAGAGAAGAAATTTGGACTCTTTCTTCACACCACATTGTGTTAGGCTTACGGATGCATGGAAGTCAAGAATTGAGGTTCGGGAGCCTCTGCTTAGGTTTCAGAGGATGTACAGAAAAACATGGATATCCAGGTAGAAGCCGGCTTCAGGGGCAGAGCCCTCATGGAGAACTTGTACTAGTGCAGTGTGGAAGGGAAATATGGGGTCAAAGCCCTTACAAAGACTCCTCACTGTGGCACTGCCTAGTGAAGCTGTGAGAAGAGGCCCACCATCCTTCAGACCCCAGAATGGTAGATCCACCGACAGCTTTCACTGTGTGCCTGGAAAAGCTGCAGACACTCAATGCCAGCCCATGAAGTAGCTGCCCAAGGCTGTGGTAGCCCACCCCTTGCATCAGTATGCCCTGGATGTGAGACATGGGGTCAAAGAAGATAATTTTGGAGATTTCAGATTTAATGGATGTCCTGCTGGGTTTCGAACTTGCATGGGTCCTGTAGCCTCTTTGTTTTGGCCAATTTCTCCCATTTGGAATGGGTGCATTTATCCAATGCCTGTATACCCATTGTATCTTGAAAGTAACTAACTTGCTTTTGATTTGACAGGCTCCTAGGTGGAAAGGACTTTCCTTGTCTCATATGAGACTTTGGACTTGAACTTTTGGGTTAATGTTGGAATGAGTTAAGGATTTGGGGACTGTTGGGAAGGAATGATTTGTTTTGAAACGCAAAAAGGACATGACATTTGGGAGGAACTAGGGGTGGAATAATATGATTTGGCTCTATGCCCCCACCCAAATCTCATTTCGAATTGTCATCCCCATAATCTCCATGTGTGGAGGGAGAGACCTGGTTGGAGGTGACTGAATCATGGGGATAGTTTCCCTCATGCTGTTCTGATGATAGTAAGTGACTTCTTAGGGATCTGATGGTTTTATAAGGCAGTTTTTCCCTGCTCTCTCTTGCACTCTCTGTCTGGCCTGCTGCCTTGTGAAGAAGGTGACTGCTTCACCTTCCACCATGATTGTAAGTTTTCTGAGCCCCCCCCCCCAGACATGTGGAACTGTGAGTCAATTAAACCTCTTTTCTTTGTTTAGAATATTTACTGGGAGAATTAGTGAGGGTATAAAGATAATCATTACAAAATCAATTAAGAGATAGAAATTAAGCTGATTTAGAATATGCTATGCATATTGGCATCTAGAAAATCTCTGGTGTCCTTAACAAAAACATAGGCAGAAGTGGAGCAGAGGAGGTCATCACACAGTTTATGGGGGTGTAAACAGGAGAGGAGGAAATTGATACACCAAATACAGGTGATTATGATAATTAATCTCCATAGACAGTTAATATGGCAGGGTGGTAGGCAAGTATATGGCTTTATTGCAGGGTTGGGAGAGGGGTAGGGTAGGGTATCTCTGTTATTATTCCAGTTTTACAGATGAGGACAGTTGAAGCACAGAGGTATTAGGTCACTTAGCTAAGTGGTCACTGAGCTTGTATATAGTGAAATGATGATTTGTCTCTGGTCAGTCTCACTCCACATTCTGTGTCCTAATCACTAAGGAGGTAGCCAAAAGTAAATTGACATTAATTCAGACTTAACTAATTACCAGCCTTCCAGAGCCCTGCCACAGACAGATGATCTACAAGTCCATGACTTATATCTCTCATAATGTTTCCCCCTGCTAACACCACGTCCCTTTCTACCAATAACAGCTAGGGCCCTTATCAAGACACTGAATCTGCCAAATTTGTCCACAAACTCTGAGGAAGTCTCCCTCTCTCCACCAACCTTCTGGGTCCCTCTGCCACTTGGACCCATTTGGCTCCCTCAGTGTCCAATTTGCTGAGTAAACTTCTAATATTTGCTATCACTCCTGATACCCAAGTACTGTCCACTGAGGCAGGATGTAAAATTTGGTAGAAAGGTTGGGATCTGACCCACAGTCCAATCAAAGTTTTGCCTGAGCATGGACTACAGTTCTGATAATTTTCTGCATCTATAGATCTGAATTTACAGAGGGCTAAAAGATTAGATACAGTTCAGACGTTTTTATTAATGGGCTAGGCATGGTACATGGACATAGGACTGTGACCATGCCCACAAGATCCATGTGACTTCACGTGAATGAGAGAGCTGAACCTGCCACAAGATGATGAGGGCCATAAGGGGGGCAATATTCACATGACTCGTCGGGTTCCAGAGTCTACAGTTTTTACACAACAGAAAGAGTTTAGCCTGCCTAGTGACTATAAGGGAGCACACGATCAGAGTGCTAAGGTCTGAATATTTGTGTTCCCCCAAAATTCATATGCTGAAATCCTAAACCCTAAGGTGATGTTATTAGGAGCTGGGACTTTGGGGAGTTGATTAAGTCATGAGGGTAGAGCCTTCATGAATGGGATTAGTGTCCTTTCAAAATAGGCCCAAGAAAGATCCCTTGCCCTTTCCTCCATGTGAGGTTACAGTGAAAAGATGGCCAGGTCCCTTATCAGACACTGAATCTGCCAGTGCCTTGACCTTGAACTTTCCAGCCTCCAGAACTGTGAAAAATAAATTTCTGTTGTTTGTAGACTACCCAGTCTATGATATTTTGTTATAGTAGCCCAAACAGACTAAGCCACTTGGTATCCATGTGACCAGTAGCAGTAGAGTACCTGTGGTGCCCACATAATTATGAGGGCCTCATTGCCACATGAAAGTAGGAGGCCACATGATTGTAGTAGTCACATGATCCATAGCATTAGAAGCCTGCAATGTTCATTTGCCTGGAAGGGCTATTTCTGCCTCATGACAATACAGTTCATTGTCAGCAGTGTCCTAGTGTTCTGCATGGTTCAGGAGTCTATCTGATTCATGACACATGGAGATCCGAGACTGCCCATGATCCTGGGCTCCACAGTGATGGTGGTGCCTCCAGGTGACCTTCACAGCACATGAGCTTCGCCTTTAGCTGCCCCATCCCTTTTTTTTGTGATCATTTAATATGTTGTTTTCTACTAACACATTACATTTAATACATAGCAAATTAACACATAACAGTAAAATAGGTCCTTCATAAAACTATAAACATAGTCATAATATAGGGAGTGCTGCAAGAACCTAGGCACGGTAGTTGGTACAGATTAAGTACTGTTGATTTAATGCAGGCTTAAAGGAAATCAAAGCAAATCAATTAAGTCTGTTTTAATTATTATTTTGATAAAAAGTATAATGATTAAAATGTTCCAGGTACTTTAAAAGGTTAACACATTTAATTGTTATAACTTTATGACCCTTGTGCTATTATTATTCCAATTTTACAGATAAGGACAGTTGAAGCACAGAGGTCACTCGGCTAAGTGGTCACCAAGCTTGTATATAGTGAAATGATGATTTGTCTTTGGTCAGTTTCACTCCACATTCTGTGTCCTAACCACTCAGGAGGTACTCAAAAGTAAATTGATATTAATTCAGACTTACTAATTCAAACTAACTGGAAAGCCAGTCCCAGTCACTGAAAATTTGAGGTCATGAAAGATCTCTTTGAAATGCGATTTTAATAATTTCTACTACCATCAAGAATTAGGACCAATCAAAAGTGAGTCTAATTAAAGATCTCAGGAGATTTACTTTAATGTCTGGATATAAATTTATCATTAATATATAAAATATTTGTATACTAAGGGGGTATAAAATGCTTGATGTTAGTTAAAATTTCTTTTCTAGGCCGGGCGCGGTGGCTCAAGCCTGTAATCCTAGCACTTTGGGAGGCCGAGACGGGCGGATCACGAGGTCAGGAGATCGAGACCATCCTGGCTAATACGGTGAAACCCCCTCTCTACTAAAAAATACAAAATCTAGCCGGGCGAGGTGGCGGGCGCCTGTAGTCCCAGCTACTTGCTGAGGACTGAAGCAGGAGAATGGCTTAAGCCCGGGGGGCAGAGCTTGCAGTGAGCTGAGATCCGGCCACTGAACTCCAGCCTGGGCGACAGAGCGAGACTCCGTCTCAAAAAAAAAAAAAAAAAAAAAAAAAAAAAAAAAAAAAAAATTTCTTTTCTAAAATTCACATTGAAAAGGGAAATGTTGCAAAGTTTAAACATCATAGCTAGCTCGCATCACAACTAGAAAGTTATAAAGGAATCAAATCTGAATTAATTTTATTTTACCATACTTATATTCTACTAGTGCCTCTCCAGAAAGTACAAAGAAAAAAGAATATACATTGCAGAGGTTTTTGAAACTGCAATTTCAACAATACTTCTTTTACTAAGTTTCTTGGGAAAATGCAGTTTTGTCTGTGTATCCAAAATAAATTTGATGTGGTCTTTCTGATTTGCTGCCGTAGGCAAACCTAAGGCTGTAAAAGTGGTGGGATTATTTTGTCAGGTCTCTGCAAGGTGGCATAGCTGCACACATAGCTGCAGAAAACTCAACAGATGAAAGTTTGAACCGTGGATAAATTTCACTATATTAATAAGGACAACAGACTGTGTTTGTTGTACTAAATCAATTGAAGAAAGTCTCAACTTTTTTGGAGTAAAGGTTGGAAGATAAGATGGTATTCTGGAAATCTGTGTGTCTCAGTCAATTTTGGAACATTATTTATGGAAAACATGTAAATACAGGATATAAAATTAGAGCCACACATTTACAATAGAACGTATTATGAAACTTCGGTTTGGATTTGGAAAGTATCTATATACAGTCATAGTATGGAATCTGACATCAAGATCCAGAGTCTGTCCAACCTTCATTTCTATAATTACATGCATATAAACAGATCAACAGTGAAAGACACAGAAGAATTGTATGTATGCCACCAATGCCCAGTTGAGCCTTATAGTGTATTGATGGTGATTGGGATTAACTTTTTTATATTTAGAAATTATTCATATGTCATTAAATTTGTTATTTTAAAATGTACAATTCAGTGGGTTTTAGTATGTTCACACGATTTTGCAGCCATCACCACTACTTAATCCCAGAATATTTTTATCATCCCAAAAAGAAATGCCATACCTGTGAATAGTCTCCCCCTATTGCCCTTTCCCCACAGCTTTTGGCAACAACTAATCTAGTTTCTGTCTCTATGGTTTTGTCTATTGTTAACATTTCATATAAAAAGAATCATACAGTATGTGGCTTTTTATGACTGGCTTCTTTCACTTGGCATAGAATTTTTAAAGTTTCATCCATGTTGTAGCATGTGTCAGAATTTCATCCCTTTTATGGCAAATAGTATTGCATTGTATGGATATATGACATTTTAATTATAAAATAATTAATTGATGGTTATTTGTGTTTGTTTCAGTTTTAGATTATTATGAATAATGTTACAGTCAACATTCGTGTACAAGTTTTAGTGTAAACATATGTTTTCAGTTCTGGATATATGCCTACAAGTGAAATTGTTGGGACATATGGTAACTCTATATTTAATCATCAGAGGAACATCCAGACTGTTTTCCTGAGTAGCTGCACCTCTTTACATTCCTACCAACAGTATATGAGAACTCCAATTTCTCCATGTATTCATTACTATTTGTCATGTCTGTCCTTTTGATGATAGCCGTCCTAGTGGGTAAGAACTAGTATTTAGTTGTGGTTTTCATTTGCATTTCCCTAATAACTAATGATACTGATCGTCTTTTATGTGCTTACTGGCCACTTGTGTATCTTCTTCATAGAAATATCTATTCAAATTATTTGCTCAGCTTTAATTGGGTTTGTTTTTATTATTGAATTGTAAGAGTTCTTTATATATTCTGAATACTAGATTTTTATTACATAAAATATTTGCAAATATTTTCTCCTGCTCTGGGTTATTTTTTCATTATATTTTTAAAATTTAAATTCTTATTTTAAATTCTGGGGTGCATGAGCAGGATGTGCAGGTTTGTTACATAGATAAACGTGTGTTATCTTTATAGTGTCCTTTGATGCACAGTGTTATCTTGATAGTGTCCTTTGATGCACAAAAGTTTTAAATTTTGATAATGTCCAGTTTACTTTTTCTTTGGTTGTTGTGTTTTGATGTCATATCTGTTATGGACTGAATGTTTGTGTCCTCCCAAATTTATATGTTGAAATTCTAATTCCCAGTGTGATGTTATTGGGATGTGGGGCCCTAGGGGGTAATTAGCTCATGAGGGTGGAGCCCTCATTAATGGGATTATTTCCCTTGTAAGAAGAGACACAAAAGCTTGCTCTCATTCTCTCTGCTCTCTCCCATGTGAGGATACAATAAGAAATTGACAGTTTCCAACCCACAAGAGTGCCTTTGCCAAAACCTGACCGTGCTGACACCCTGATCTTCGACTTCCGGTCTCCAGAACTGTGAGAAATAAATTTCTGTGGTTTATAAGCCACCCAGTCTATGGTATTTGTTATGTAAGCCTGAACTGACTAACACAGTATCAAAGAAACCATTTCTTAGTTCAAAGTCACAAAGATTTACATCTTTTTCTTCCAGTAGCTTATAAATTTAATTCTTACATTTAGGTCTTCCATCCATTTTAATGTATTTTTTTAATGCAATATGAGGAAAGTGACCAAATTCATTATTTTGCAACCACTATGTGTATATCCACTTGTCCCAGGACCATTTTTGAAAATATTGTTGAAAACCAATTGACCATAGATGTATGAGTTATATCTGGGCTCTCAATTTTATTTTACTTATATATACCCTTATGGAGACATCAGTATCACACTATACTGATTACTACAGTTTTGAAATCAAGGAGAGAAAGTTCTCCAAATTTGTTCTACTGTTTAAAGATCGTGTTGGTTATTCAGGGCCCCTTCTATTTCCACACTGAGATGGTTTGGCTCTGTGTCCCCACCAAAATCTCATAGAATTGTAATTCTCAGTGTTGGAGGAGGAGCCTGGTGATAGGTGATTGGAGCTGGGGGTAGTTTCTAATGGTTTAGCACCATCCCTCTAGTGCTATCTCATGAAAGAGTTCTCAGGAGATCTGGTTGAAAGTGTATAGCACCTCCCGCTTCCCTCTCTCTCTTCCTTCTGCTCCGGCTACACAGGATGTGCAGGCTTCCCCTTCCCCTTCTGCTATGATTATAAGCTTCCTGAGACTATCCAAGCTATGCTTCCCATGCAGGCTGTGGAACTGTGAGCCGATTAAATCTTTTTTTAATAAATGACCCAGTCTCAGGTAGTTCTTTATAGCAATGTGAGAACAAACTAATACAAACATGAATTTTAGCTTTCCCATTTCTGTGAAAATGCAGTTGGAATTTTGAAAGTTATTTTATTAGATCGGTAGATCAATTTGGGGGAGTAGCAACATCTTAATGACGTTAATTATTCCAATTCATGAACACAAATGTCTTTTCATTTATTTAGGTCTTCTTTAATTTCTTTCAGCAATGGTTTGTACTCTTCAGTGTGCAAGTTTTGTACCTTCTTTTCTAAATTTTTAAGTGATTTTATTAATGTGATGCTATTGTAAATAACGTTGGTTCCTTAATTTCATTTTTAATTGGTTATTTCTAGTGTATAGAAATACAACAGATTCCAGTATGTTAATTCTACAACTTTGCTGAACTCATTTGTTAGCAATAATATATTTTTGTGGATTTGTTTTTTTAGTATAAAATCATATCTGCAAATAGAGATAATTTTATCTCTTCCTTTATAATCTGGATGACTTTTGCTTTTCTTCTAGTCTAATTTCCCTGGTTAGAACTTCCAGTACATTATTGAATAGAAGTGGTGAAGGTGGACATTTCTGTCTGGTTCCTGATCTTAATGGAAAAGTATCCAGTGTTTCACTAAGTATGAAGTTAGCTATTGGTTTTTCACAGCTGCCCTTTATAATATGGAGAAAGTTCCCTTCTAGTCTTAGTTTGTTGATTATTTTTATTGTAAAATAGTGTTGGATTTTGTCAAATGCTTGTATTGAGATGATCATGTCGTTTTGCCTTTATGTTATTTATATTGTGTATTACATTGACTGATTTTTGGATGCTGAAACAATCTTGCATTCTTGGTATAAACTGCACTGGATCAGAGTGTATACTTATTTTTCTGTGATGCTGGATTTGTTTTGCTATTATTTTGCTGAAGATTTTTCATCTATATTCATAATACATACGTCTTTAAGTTTATTTTCTTGTAATGTCTGTCTGGCTTTGATACAAGAGTGATACCTGAATCATAGTGTTCCCTCTTTTTTATTTTTGGAAAAGTTTGTGAAGTATTGGTGTTATTTCTTTTTAGGACTTTTGGTAGAATTAACCAATGAAGCCATCATTTTTTGGGCTTTTTTTTTATGGGAAGGTTTTTGAGGACTGACAGAGTCTCTTTACTTGTTATATGTCTATTGAAATTTTCTATTTCTTCTTGAGTTCAACTGGCTGAGCCAGGGGGTGGAGCTGTGGCAAATGCTTGCACTTTAGGCATTGCTGTCTGTAGCCCCCAGGGGACTAGTGTCTGCTGGGCCCCATCAGCTTTTAGAAACAGGAGAGATAGAAGCCAGTCCTTAGGGTAATACCCGTGAAAATTGTAAATCTAGATGTGTGGTGTGACTCCTTTGCTCTTCAAGGAGACACTGAGAGCCTAGGGTTCTCTCTTGTCATCTGATGCTGTGCCTAGAGTGGGGATTATGGTGAGAGGGTCTGCAATTTTCCTTCTTGTTTTGATGTGGCTGGTTTCAAACTCACTCAAGGTGCAGGAGCCTGTCAACTAGTTTCTGGGTTCCTCACAAAAAAAACTCATCCATTTCTCACAAAAGAAATTGATTAATCGTCTTGCTATTGAATCAGTGTTTATTGGGGAAGGAAAGTCCAGGGCTTCTTATTCCACCATCTTGCTAATGTCATCCCTTGATAACAGGATAGTTTATTTTATTTCTTATTGTATATGTTGAGGATGTACAACATGATATTTTAACAGGTGTAAGATGACATCTTCTTGTGATTTTAATTTGCATTTTGCTGATGATTATTGATGTTGAGCACCTTTACATATACTTACTGGCCACTTTTATGTCTTCTTTGGGAAAATGTCTATTTAGGTCCTTTGCTCATGTTTTAAAGGGACTGTTTGTATTTTTTTGCTATTGTGTTGTGTGTGTTCCTTATATATTTTGGATATTAACTCTTTATCAGATATATCGTTTGCAAATATTTTCTGCCACTCTGTAGACTGCTTTTTCATTTTGTTGATGCTTTCTTTGCTGTGCAGAAGCTTTTTAGTTTGATGTAGTCCCACTTATTATTATTCTTGTTGCTTGAGCTTTTGGTGGGATAACAAAAAAAAAAAAAAAATCACTGCCAAAGCCAATGTAAAGGAAGTTTTCCTTTACGTTTTCTTCTGGGTGTTTTATGGTTTCATGTTTTACATTTCGGCCCTTAATCCATTTTGAGTTGATTTTTGTGTATGATGTAAGAGAAGGGTCCAAGATAACTGGACATTGTAAATTATATAAGTGGTGAGATTATTGGATCCTTGGAAATCAGATTCTTGGGAAATCAGATTATTGGGATCTTGGAAATCAGATTCTCCTTTCTTTCGAGGATGTTTTTTTTGTTCTGTTTGTTTTTATTGTTTGTTTAGGGACTTTCTTAAATTAATTCTATTGTGTGTGTGTGTTGTTTATCATTTGTGGCCACTACAGTCTCTAATTGGTAGCTTAAAGGTCAGGTAATGATTGGACATAGATTTCCTTAAAAGCCATTAACCAACAAGTCTCCCAGACTTGTTTGCAAGGGACCCTGTATGTATTGTGGATAATTTCTTCAATGTTCAGGCAAGCAGTTTACGACTGTCTCTTAGCCTTCAACTTGTGCTGGGTCTCAAGATCGCCCAGAGGCAAAAATTTAGAGCCTTCTTAAATCTTTTCTAGGTGTGCACACAGCCCTGCACATGTGAGTGGTCTCCTAGATTCTTGGAAACTTAAAGGCCTAAGCTTTTCAGAGTCCCCTATAAGCATCTTATTCCCCAGTTTTACCTTTAAAGCTTTTTGTTCAGCTTCTTGTTTGTCTTAACTCTTATTGCCACCTCAGGTACCTATTGTGTTATACGATTGCTACTGTTTTCTTTAAATCAAATGCCCCTGTGAAAAATTCTGTTCATAAAGAGTGAGATCTGGGTCAGACGAAATAAAGACAAGACTTGAAATGAGTGTTTCCGGGAAGCTGCCAAATAGTTCCCATGATGATGTTTCTCCAAGAATGATGTTTTGGACGGCTTCAAACCCTCTGATCCCTCCCTTGGCTGTTGGTTTTCACAGTGATTATATAGCTGTTGAGTTTTATGACAACTTTGGACCTGAAGAAAAAGTGGTGGAAATAGAACAAGTTGAAATACCACAATGCTTGCTGTTGTCTCTGAAATTCGAACATTTTTCTTTAATAAACTCACCGTGAATTTTTCAAAGCCTTTGTTAATTTTCAGAGTTCTGAAAAAGTTGACTTTTACAATACTTGCCAGTGTACTCACTGTTCTTATGGAGAGAAGAATTTTCCAAGGTCCTTCCTCTGCCATTCTCACTAACATCATCCCATATTGGCCTTTTATGACCAGTGTGTCTTTACCGGAGTCAAGAAAAATGAGAAAATCTACAGACCACCATCTAAAAGGGTCTTTGTTTAGGAAAATCTGCTATGTAAAATCTCAGGTTTAGGAAACAAATTGGTGGATAATAATTTGCTTTATGAAAGACAGATTTGCTCAATTAAAGAGCTAATTTAAAAGTTCCTTTAAGTTGTGAATCCCATGGTTCATTTAATGAAGTTATTGGAGAAAGAAAACATGTCCCTAGCCTTTCAAGAATACCCGCTCTGTAAATATATAAATGTATTACAATGTGTTTTAAGAGTGAAAATTGGTCGGACATGGTAGCTCATGCCTGTAATCCCAGCACTTTGGGAGGCCGAGGCAGGTGGATTGCTCGAACCCAGGAGTTCAACACAAGCATGGGCAGTGTTGTGAAGCCACTTGTCTACAAAGAATAAAAGTTAGTCAGGCATTGTGGCACGCGCCTGTAGTCCCAGGTACTTGGGAGGCTAAGATGGGAGGATCTTTTGAGTCCAGGAGATTGAGGCTGCAGTGAGCCATGATTGTGCCAGTATTCCAGCCTGGGTGACAGAGAGAGACCTTGTCTCAGAAAAAAAAAAAAAAAAAAAAAAGAGCGGAAATTGAGGAGATGAGAATTAAGAAGTGCGAATTAAAGGAATTTATCCATTGACAAATGGATAGTTTTAGATTAGTTAACACAGAGGTAGCAAGGTGAGTTTTCTTGGCTTTAACCCTCAAACAACTTTCTTAAAGAGCTCCCACGGTTCATATGATTTATTTAAGACCAGAAAAGCCTAAGGGCTTTAATGTACTTATTTTGAGAAAAGGCATATACCAACTTTGAATCAAAATTCTAACTTCTCCAACACTTTCCATAATTATGAAGACATTCAGATATGTACAGTTGACCCTTGAACAACACAGGTTTGAACTTTGTGGTTCTATTTATGTGCAGATTTTTCAACCAAACGTGGATTTAAAATGCCATATTCACAGGATTCAAAACTTGCGTATTTATGGAGAGCCGACTTTTAGTATAGTTCTGCAGGACCAACTGCTGGACTTGAGTATGTGTGGGTTTTGGCATACATGGGTGCTGGGGGAGGTCCTGGAATTAATACTCCATGGATACCAAGGGAATACTGTACTCAATTCCATTATGAGATGTCAGAAAATACTACCTGCTGTCAGAAAGGGGATTTTCTTTATTTTCTAAGGAAAGACCTTTTTAAAATTTTTTTGCCAGTAAAGATGCATTCTGGCATCCACAAAAAAACTCTCTAGTTAAAAACAAAAAACAAAACACAAATAAGCTACCAACTTTTGCCAGAATTTAAAACCAACTGAGTGTATTTTTGTTGAAACTGCTTTACGTGTGTAACTCATTCATGTCCTGGAGCACCAGGTACAATTGTGGTGATGCAGCGCTTGGTAGGGCTTTAAAATCAGCCTAGTATCTTTGGGCTGAGGTTGCCTCCAACACCATCTTGTAAACAAGGAGGCCAGGGAATGAGAAAGAGCAAGAGTGAGGGTAATAGTGAGAGATCCCTTACCCAGGAACAGGCCTCTCTGAGTTGCTTCTGGGATGCTGCTGCCCTCTGCTGCCACGTGTCCTGGCAAAACCTCTATGGTCTCAGGACCTAAAATGTTCTCTCTTTTTTCTCAAGCTGATGCTTTATTCGTTCTCGGCTTTAAAGACTCTTGCTGGCGTGGAAATAAATGAAAAGTAACCAAATGAGAATAAGCAAAGACTATTTATTCGGAGCTTACTATAGCAAATGAGTCAGCCATCATCACTTGTGTTTTGGCAGAGACTCAAAGGCAGGCAGAAGAGTGGGAAAACTTTATAGTGGAAAAAAGGGAAGACTTCAGGTGTTCCCTGATTGGAGGTTTTTGGCATAGGGAAGCTGTAGGTGGGCTAACTAGAAGCAGAACATTTCATGTGATTGGTTAGGAGGTTCATATTTATTTTGTTCTGGTTGGTCTTAATGTGGATGCAGGAACAAAAAATGGAAAAACTGTCAATTATTAATAAAGTACTGGCCATTTGGGGGCAATTGTTACAGAAGTTGTTTAGTTTCTTGGATTATTACTAGAGATAGCAATCTGGTTTTCTGCAAATCTGATTTATAGCAGGCTGTCTTCTTTGGTAATTATAGATAAGGGAATTAGTTTCCTGGGAAGGTTGTGGATCAGAGTTCTGAAGCCAAGAACTGAAAGAGACACAGAGAGGAAACATGTTTATAACACAAAGACAGAAAGGTTGACTCCGGTAACTAAGATGAGTCCAGCATATTTGTCAGGGAAGGATGTTCCATTTCATGTCATTCTCGCAACAGTGTTGTTGCCCTGTGGGGTTAGGGCATTTATGCATATTCCTTCCTTCTACACTTTATTTATTGAGTATCCATTATTTTCTAAGCACAGTGAAGAACCAAATGCACAGCACCTGCCCTCAGAAAGCTTAGATTCATGGTGAAGTTCAATATTCAGTAAATACTAATTATGCAAATCAATGTATAATTACAAACTGTGGTAATTCCTATTATTAAAAAGTACAGAACGTTAGGAGAGGGGCTAACACGGAACTCTTGTTTAGACTGGGGAACCATAGAAAGTTCTCTGAGGAATTTAGAATTTGAAAGCTGACACTTGAGCAATGAGGAATCAATTAGTTCTGGGAAAGGGGGTAAAGAAGGAAGAAAGCATCATAGGGGGAAATAAATAGCATGTTTAAGACCTTGAGGTAGGAAGGTACATGGCCTGTTAAGGAAAACGAAAGAAGGTCAGTATTGGCATACGCTAGGAATGAATGGCGTGAGAAGTGAATGTAGAAGTAGACACTAAATGCTGCTGTCAGAAGTTTCATCTTCCATTGCTTTGTATCTCCTTTCCTTGAAGATCTATACTGATTGCTCCATCCATCATGCCTCACTTTTAGCTTGGAAGCCCCCAGATTACCTAGAACCTTCTCATACTCCTTTTGTGTTCTGTGAAGAAAACACATTGGTAAAAGATAAACACGGATAATGTTGATGTGTAGTTCTGTACTGTAAAGAAGACTGTAATGAAATAAATATATTTTATGACTCTGTGTGGTGGTTTTATTTGAAGCTGAATATGGTGGTGTGCATCTGTGGTCCCAGCTACTTGGGAGGCTGAGGAAGGGGGTTGCTTCAGCCCATTAGTTTTGAGTTTAGCCTGGGCAACATAGCAAGACCTTCATCTCCAATAAAATAAAATAAATAAATAAATAAATACACATCCTGTATTTACGTGTCCCCACCACTTTAGTTAGCTGTTTATCTTTCACTACACTATACTGCACGGTGATCTTGGGCCCTGTGACAGTTAATATTAGGTGTCAACTTGATTGAATTGAAGGATGTGGCTGGTAAAGTATTGTTTCTGGGTGTATCTGTGAGGGTGTTGCCAGAGGAGATTGACATTTGAGTCAGTGGACTGGAAAAAGAAGTCCCACAGTTAATGTGGGTGGGCACCATCCAACTGGCTGCCAGTGTGGTTAGAACAAAGCAGCCAGAAGAAGCTGGGATAAGTTTGCTTGCTGAATCTTCTGGCTTCATTTTCCCATGCTGGAAGCTTCCTTCTACTCCTACTGCCTTGGACATCAGACTCCAGATTCTTTGGTCTTTGGACTCTGGGACTTGCACCAGTGGTTTGCTGAGGGCTCTCAGGCCTTTAGGCACAGATTGAAGACTGCACTGTTGACTTCCCTGGTTTTGAGGCTTTCGGACTTGGACTGAGCCACTACTGCCTTTTCTCTTCCACAGCTTGTAGACAGCCTATTGTGGGACTTCGTTTTGTTACTATGTGAACCAATTCTCCCTAATAAACTCCCTTTCATATATACATATAGCCCACTGGTTCTGTCCCTCTGGAGAATCTTGGCTAATAAGGTCCTATTTAGCTTCACCTCTTGGTTTTACAATCCATTGTATATCATTTTATCATTTACATTTTTTTCTTTAGCAAATGTATGTACTTAGTTAAATTGCTCTTGCATGGCTCTATATATTGTGGAATGAACAATCTGAGACACAGGTTTTAGTCCTGACTTTTCTGTAAACTGGTGGCAGTCTTACAGAAGTGATTTAAGTTCTCTGAGCCTCAAACGCTTCTTTATGAAATGAAATGTTTAAATTTTTTATGTGTTAACTAAATTATTTTTACCCAGTATTCCTCTTAAATTCTGTAATTTTATACCACTTATGGACATCTATGAATACCTCTCTTTTACGTAGTCTTCTTTTGTGTCCTTATGGATAAGATTGACTCTCAGGATAATTTTCTTTTTTGGAGTAGTATAAAGTATAATTTAATAAATAATAATTGATCACAGTATTGAAGTAGGGTTAAAGCACATCTGAAGGGTAAAAATTTCCTGCTGAAGGCATAAAATTCTCATAAATGACTTTGCAAACTGTGATATGCATACCCAGAGTGGGTAACCCCAAGTATGCCAAGGAATAAAAGAAGCCAACAAATATATATGGTCCTTCCTCCAGGAGGAAAAACTTTGCTCAAAGATTTAGGGTTGTCTTTATGTGAAAACAAACACAAGTATATTACTCATAGTAAACAAAAGTCATATAATATTGTTGACAGATGGTGCCACACAGTTCCAGGTTGTTGGTATCACAGTATTGAGGTTGGGTTAAAGCACATCTGAAGGGTAAAAATTCCCTGCTAAAGGGATACAATTCTCTTGAATGTCTTTGCAAACTGTGATATGTGTACTCAGAGTGTGTAACCAGGTGTATTACTCACAGTAATATACAACAAACAAACATGGGTATACAACTCATAGTTCACAAAAGTCACATAGTATTGTTCCCAGATGGTGCCATGCAATTCCAGGCTGTTGGTATTCTGAACAAAGAACTGGACAAGACACATAGATAGCAAAGCAAAGCAGCAAAAGTTTGTTAAGCACAGTCTTACACTCTTGGATGGGGAGAGTGGACTGACCTCTGTGAGATGAGATCAGCATTAGTTTGGTGCACTTTGCTTGTTTTTGTTTGTTTGTTTGCTTATGTGGGTGTGTTTTTTTCTTCTCTTCCCAAGGCTGCCTAATCTCTAGCCAGTGTCTGCCTTTTTAATTGACAGGTGTGTTGCTTAGTTACTTTGGCCCCTGTGCGTTTGTAGGGCTGCCTCTGTCCCATAATTTTAAGTACACACATGATATGCAGTCCATATGTGTGAGCTTTAATGAGCTGAATTTCATATGGGGTCATGTTAAGGATACTTTTTCTCTTTAATGCATGTGCCTATCCCTGAAAACTCTTACCGGTTTGGTCTGGATCTTGCCAGCCATGGGGTTCTTCCTCACTTTTTTAGCTTCCTTTTGTTTAGGTGCTCACCTTCTGCCTCTTATCTTGCTTCTGGCTCACTCACCCCTTCACCTTGCTTCTGCTCTCTGCTTTTACTTATTCTGCCCTTTATCCAACTTTTAATTCCCTTTGCTATTCTCCTGCCTTATTTTCCCTATTCTCCTACCTCTTTTTTCCTATTCCCTGCCTCAATATTTTATAAAATATTATATGAAAAGAAAAGCTTTGGACTCCATCTTAAAATTAGAGATTCTTCACCTTCTCTTGGGATACATTGGAAAATATTTGCCTTTTTGGGTAATGTGCACTTTAACAGGGAATTACGTCACCAAGAAGAGAAAGTCCCAATAAATGATGGGGCATATCTGGCAAATATTATATCAGTCATTATGAAGATTTAGATAAGATCTTAAGGTCGAATGGAAAGCCAGTCTAAGAAAGAGACTCTTATCACCCTGAAAGCCCAGTAATCTTTATAATCTTGATTTTGGGGAGTCAGTTAAAGGCTGGGTTAATACTTGATTTCAAGATCCTGGAAGATATCTTGCCTTCTTCTCGACCACCTATCACACTTCTTATATATACCCAACTTCTGGTACTTACCATACCACTGCAAATTGGGTTTTCCTAAATTTTGGTCACAGCTTCTCTGCCATAGATGCAAAGTGGTATCATGAAAAAGAAAAAAATGTATCATCATGTGTCAGAAGAACTGTGTCCAAGACTTATCTCCCTTGCTTACTGTGTGATCTTTATCAATTTACCTAGTTCTCTTTATTTCCAACTTGTTGTCGTTTTAAGTGGGCATAAAATAATGTCCTACCTATTGTGCAGGCAGTATTGTGTGCACAGAACATGTATTTGGATATTTAGTTACATAAAAAGCAGTTATTGTTAACTGAAATTTGGAGGGAAAGAGGGCATATTTTCATTTAACCTTTCTAGGCCTCAATTTCTAACATTTTTCTGGTTGATTCTTTTTATAATTTTTAATTTTTGTGGATACATAGTAGTTATATTTACGGGGTATGTGAGATGTTTTGATACAGGCATGCAATGTGTAATAATCACATCATGGAAAATGGGGTATCCATCCCCTCAAGCAGTAAACCTTTGTGTTACAAATATTCCCATTATACTCTTTTAATTGTTTTTACATATACAATTTAATTATTATTGACTATAGTCAGCCTGTTTTGCTATCAAACATTAGGTATTATTCATTCTTGCTAAATTTTTTTTTTTTTTGTACACATTAACCATCCCCACCTTCCCCACTACCCGCCACTACCCTTCCCAACCGCTGGTAGCCATCCTTCTACTCTCTATCTCCATGAGTTCAAAGGTTTTGATATTTATTTGTTATTTATTTGTTCATTTGTTTGTTTTTGAGACAGAGTCTTGCTCTGTCACCCAGGGTGGAGTGCAGTGGCAGGATCTAGGCTCACTGCAACCTCCACCTCCTGGGTTCAGGTGCTTCTCCTGCCTCAGCCTCCTGAGTAGCTGGGACTACAGGCGTGCACCACCACACCTGGCTAACTTTTGTATTTTTAGTAAAGATGGGGTTTCACCGTATTGGCCAGGCTGGTCCTGAACTCCTGATCTCAAGTGATCCGCCCACTGCAGCCTCCCAAAGTGCTGAGATTACAGGCGTGAGCCGCTGTGCCCAGCTGGTTTTGATTTTTAGATCCTACAAGTAAGTGTGAATATGCTATATTTTTCTTTCTGTACCTGGATTATTTCACTTAACATAATGATCTCCAATTCCATCCATGTTATTACAAATGACAGGATTTCATTCTTTTCTTATGGCTTAATAGTGTTTCATTTTGTATGTATACCACATTTTCTTTATTCATTTACCTGTTGGTGGACACTTAGGTTGCTTCCAAATCTCAGCTATTGTAAACAGTGCTGCAGTAAACATAGGAGTGCAGACATCTCTTCAACATACTGATTTTCTTTCTTTTAGAAATATACCCAGAAGCGGTATTGGTGGATCATACAGTAGCTCTGTTTTTAGTTTTTTGAGGAACCTCCAAGTGTTCTGAATAGTGGTTACACTAATTTACATTCCTGCCAACAGTGTACAAAGGTTCCCTTTTCTCCAAAACCTTGCCAGCATTTGTTATTGTCTGTCGTTTGGATACAAGCCATTTTAACTGGTGTGGGATGATACCTCATTGTAGTTTTGATTTGCATGTCTCTGATGATCACTGATGTTGAGCACCTTTTCATGCACTTGCTTGCCATTTGTATGTCTTCTTTTGAGAAATGTCTATTCAGATCTTTTGCTCATGTTTTAATTGGATTATTAGATTTTCTCCTATAGAGTTGTTTGAGCTCCTTATATACACTGGTTATTAATCTCTTGTCAGGTGGGTAGTTTGCCAATATTTCTCCCATTCTGTGTGTTGTCTCTTCATTTTGTGATTGCTTCCTTTGCTGTGCAGTAGCTTTTTACTTGATGTGATTCCATTTGTCTGTTTTTGTCTTGGTTTGCCTGTGCTTATGGGATATTACTCAAGAAATTTTTGCCCAGACCAATGTCCTGGAGAGTTTCCCCAATGATTTCTTGTAGTAGTTTCATAGTGGTGAAACAACAGGGGTGAAAGTGGGTATCCTTGTTGTGTTCCAGATCTTACAGGAAAGACTTTCACTATTTAACACATTCTTGTGATACTAGCTGTGGGTCTCTGCTTTTTATGGCTTTTATTATGTTGAGGCGTGTTTCTTCTATACACAGTGTTTTGGGGATTTTTATGATAAAGTAATGTTGAATTTTATCAAATGCTTTTTCAGCATCACTTGAAATGATAATATGATTTTCATCCTTCATTCTGTTGATATGGTGTATCACACTGATTTCTCTGTGTATGTTAAACCATCCTTGCATCCCAGGGATAAATCCCTCTTGGTCATGATTAAAGATCTTTCTAATGTATTGTTGAATTGGGTTTGCTAGTATTTTGTTGAGGGTTTTTGCATCAACATTCATCAGAGACATTGGCCTGTAGTTTTCCTTTTTTGATGTGTGTTTGTCTGGTTTTGGTATCAGGGTAATACAGGCATTGTATGATGAGTTTGAAAATATTTCTCTTCCTCTATTTTTCAGAATAGTTTGAGTAGAACTGGTATTAGTTCTTCTTTAAATGTTTGGTAGAATTTAGCAGAGAAGTCATAAGGTCTCGGGCTTTGCTTTAATATAGACGGAGACTTTATTAAGGCTTTACTATGTTATTTGTTATTGGTCTGCTCAGGTTTTGGATTTTTTCATAGTTCAATCTTGGTAGATTGTATGTGTCTAGAAATTTATCCATTTCTTCTAGATTTTCCAATCTATTGGCATATACTTGCTCATAGTAGCCACGGGTGATTCTTTGAATTTCTGTGGTATCAGTTGTAATGTCTTTTCTTTCATCTCTGATTTTATTGATTTAGGTCTTCTCCATTTTGTTCTTCATGAGTCCAGCTAAACATTTGTCAATTTTGTTTACCTTTGACAAAAAAAAAACACAACTTTTTGTTTCATTGATCTTTTGTATTGCTTTCTTCATTGCAAATTCATTTATTTCTGCTCTGATCTTTATTCTTTTCTTCTAATTTACTCTTATTTTTATAGTTCTTTTTTTTTTCTTTTTTTATACTTTAAGTTTTAGGGTACATGTGCACAACGTGCAGGTTTGTTACATATGTACACATGTGCCATGTTGGTGTGCTGCACCCATTAACTCCTCATTTACATTAGGTATATCTCCTGAGGGTATCCCTCCCCTCTGCCCCCTCCCCACAATAGGCCCCGGTGTGTGATGTTCCCCTTCCTGTGTCCAAGTGATCTCATTGTTCAATTCCCATCTATGAGTGAGAACATGCAGTATTTGGTTTTCTGTTCTTGCGATAGTTTGCTGAGAATGATGGTTTCCAGCTGCATCCATGTCCCTACAAAGGACATAAACTCATCCTTTTTTTATGGCTGCATAGTATTCCATGGTGTATATGTGCCACATTTTCTTAATCCAGTCTGTCACAGATGGACATTTGGGTTGATTCCAAGTCTTTGCTATTGTGAATAGTGCCGCAATAAACATATGGGCGCGTGTGTCTTTATAGCAGCATGACTTATAATCCTTTGGGTATATCCCCAGTAATGGGATGGCTGGGTCAAATGGTATTTCTAGTTCTAGATCCTTGAGGAATCGCCACACTCTTTTCCACAATGGTTGAACTAGTTTACAATCCCACCAACAGTGTAAAAGTGTTCCTATTTCTCCACATCCTCTCCAGCACCTGTTGTTTCCTGACTTTTTAATGATTGCCATTCTAACTGGTGTGAGATGGTATCTCATTGTGGTTTTGATTTGCATTTCTCTGATGGCCAGTGATGATGAGCATTTTTTCATGTGTCTGTTGGCTGTATGAATGTCTTCTTTTGAGAAGTGTTTGTTCATATCCTTTGCCCACTTTTTGATGGGGTTATTTTTTTCTTGTAAATTTGATTGAGTTATTTATAGGTTTGGATATTAGCCCTTTGTCAGATGAGTAGATTGCAAAAATGTTCTCCCATTCTGTAGGTTGCCTGTTCACTCTGATGGTAGTTTCTTTTGCTGTGCAGAAGCTCTTTAGTTTAATTAGATCCCATTTGTCAATTTTGGCTTTTGTTGCCGTTGCTTTTGGTGTTGAAGTCCTTGCCCATGCCTATGTCCTGAATGGTATTACTTAGGTTTTCTTCTAGGGTTTTTATGGTATTAGGTCTAACATTTAAGTCTCTAATCCATCTTGAATTAATTTTCGTATAAGGAGTAAGGAAAGGATCCAGTTTCAGCTTTCTACTTATGGCTAGCCAATTTTCCCAGCACCATTTATTAAATAGGGAATCCTTTCCCCATTTCTTGTTTTTGTCAGGTTTGTCAAAGATCAGATGGCTGTAGATGTGTGGTATTATTTCTGAGGGCTCTGTTCTGTTGCATTGTTTTTATAGTTCTTTACGATGCATCATTAGGTTTTTTATTTGAACTTGTTCTTTTTAATGTAGGCATTAACAGCTATACATTTTGATATTAGTGCAGTTTTTTCTGTATTCCATAGATTTTGGTATGCTGTGTTTCCATTATTATTTGTTTCGTAAAATTTTTCAGTTTCCTTTTTAATTTCTTTTTTGATCCACTGTTCATTTATGTGCATATTGTTTAATTTCCTAGGAGTTGCCTAGGAATTGCAGTCTTTGTGTCCTAGGCTTCCCTTCAAGTTTACCTGGGACCCCAGGGCACTTTGGCCTGTAGTAGTGTGGGTTGCTGAGAGACTCAAGTTCTCCACCCTGGAATGGGTGAATCCCCTCTAGCTAGGTCTGGTCCAAATGCTCCCTCTGTGAGTGGGCACTGGCCGAGCCCAGCATGGCTTTGCTCTCTGCTATGACAGGGTAGCACTGAGTTCAATGTGAAGTTTCCCAGTCACTACCCTCTTCTTCTCCCAAGTATATGGACTCTCTGGGCTGCACAGCTGCTGCCAAGGGATGGGGGAGGGGTGGCATCGGCGATTTAAGACTGTCTCTGTCTGACCTCTTGAATGCCTGTTTCAACAATATGAAGTTAAAACCAGGCACTGTGATTGATTGCTCACCTGATTTTCGGTTCTCATGATGATGCTTTTCTGTATGCAGATAGTGGTTACAATTTGGTGTTCCTGCAGGGAGTACACAAGGTATAGCCTCCTATTCCACCATCTTTCTCTGTCCCTCTAGTTGGTTCTTGACAACTATTGATAAAACATGTTATTAAATGCAGTATCTGGGCCATCCCTAGGCAAAATGTGATTTGCTGTTTTCCACTAGTTCTCTTCCTTTACTTTTCCCACACTTCTATTACCCCTCATTACATCTCCCAGGAGATTTCAATATTACAAGACACTTGTAAAGACTATTTCACTATTTGAATGAAGTGCTAATAGAATTTTAGGTATCACTGGGTAGAGTTTATTTTTTAACAATGCAGTTTTGTGAGAAGATGAATTGGTGTCATTCTGGAAGGTCTTTCTTAGAACGAAATACAATAGAATTCTGATTTTTAAAATGAAAAATGAACTTCTGGTATAGCGAAACATATGGCTTATGATTGTGTAATTTTGTGTTCAAATCAAGAAAAATGTATTTAAATATTTATCCTGGGCTTGATGTGAGAGCAATTTGTTTCACAGTTGACATTACTGAAGGAAATACTAGGAGAGGATGAGGAGGAAATTCAGATTTAGTATTTATTAGTAAAATAAACTCCTAAGCTAAAAGTTAACTTTACTAGCCAAGTTCCCTCATATCCTCTTGTGCCTGGAAGTTAAGATGGATTTTTTCCTAGGCTTGAAAGTTCTTGAACCTCTTTCCCATAACTTTCTTCTTCAAAATCTCCATGTTGTGCAAGATATTCACACTGTACTATTGCCACTAACAAGGCGAGGATTGTGGTGAGAATCTGGTCACCGTATAGTCTTGATTTATAAAAGAAACAAGTCAATGTGTTAAGAAATTAAGTCAGGGTAAGAGAGGGATCGAATAGTATAGTGTGGAAATGTATATATGCTGGAAGTAGGCCAATCCAGGGGTCCTCATATGACTGTGGTGAATGGCCAGTGGAGAGACAAAGTAGACTAGGACTGAAGAGTGAGCAACATGAGGCCCCTTAGGATCATCCGTTCCAGTGCCCTCGGTTTACAGATGAGCTCCAAAGCTCACAATTGTATTGCAATGAAGAGCATGCCAAGAATTGAGCTGAAAGATCCCTAACCAAAATGTAGGATTCCTCTCAGCCTTATGGTCTTGCCCCTTTACCACACAGCTTCTGTGGCTAGCCCTTTAAAATGATTCTTGATTTCTATATTTGTAAAATGAGAGTTTAACAGTTTATGTGTCTCTCCTTACTTTGTGTGGAGGATTCACTTATACAAAAGATGAAAGAAAACCCAAAACAGACTTCTGGAATTTTGTAGCCCTGTTGGTTCTTCATTTGTAGGGGCTGTATGAACAGCATGAAGTGAAACAAATATATAACAAATGCTTATTTTCTCCACTAAATAGTTATTTAAATGCTATTTTTTTTTTTTCTGGGGCAGTAGGGATAAAAGCTTTGAAGAGTTCATTCATGAGGAGTAGGGCTTGAGAAGATTACTTCCAAGTTCCTGAGGGGCTCCGAGCCTGGGCAGAAGGGTATGAACACGAAGCCTCCTTATGTCTATCTCAGCCTCCTGCCTTTATCACCCAATAGTGAGGCCCTGCTTGCCTTTCCTGTTCTCTTGGTTTCCAAGGCACCCTGGGCAAGTGATACCACCCTGCTACCCTGGAAACGGATCACTCTTTGTTTTCACGTTTGGACTCTCCTATCTAGTGTCACTGGTAGGGGTGCGATCCAGGCGGACCTCATAATCTCCATGGTTCCGTCCTACTCCTCTCTGATGATCTCCCCTCTCCTGCTGGCTACAATGGTACTTCCCAGGATCAGGTTGGGCAGGCAGAGGGGCTTCACTAGCAGACACAGTGGCCAGGCAGCCAGTCAAGGACGAGGAGGTGAGGGACTAGGGTTCCAAGGGCTGTGGGGGGATACCCCGTTGCCTGAGTCCAGGCCGCCAGAGCCCCTTCAGGAAGGTCTGGAGCAGTAGCTAAGGAGTTAGAAGGTATTCTAGGACCAGTGAAAGGTAGCCAGGGCCGAGAAAGATTCCTTTCCTCGCTTGGTCAGTAATGTGCAGTGTACCCCGCTTCTGGCGAGTTATTGTCCATCTCTGGGCCTCGTTTTCCTCTTCTGCTTGCCCAACATTAAACTTCTTGATTTCAGTAAAGGAAGTGCCGCTAATTCCCCTTCCCCTCAAGGCCTGTTTGAAGACCCTAGTTGTTCCTTTGAGAATCTTTGAACCCTAGTCCTTAATCCTTTCAACTGAGGACAGAGGGTTCATTCACCAGGACACCCAATTGTAGTTGAAGAGCGCTCTTTCTTTTTGTCCCTGGGCGAGAGTCAGGTCTTACACAGCTTGCCTCTTCTTTTCTCTCCAATTCCAGATAACATCAAGATGCCGAAGACTGAGGAAACTGTGTTCCATAATGATCCCAGTGTAGCAGAGAATGGGGCCCCTGAGCCTAAAACACCAGGGCAGAGCCAGAAAAGCAAGAGTTTCTGTTTACATGACCAGTGTCCTGGTAGGTCTAGAATCATGTCATCACTTATGTGGACAGCAATTAGGCTAAAGGAATAGACAGCCTGTGATTTAAGGGCCTTTAAGGGATATAGAAGGCTCTTGCAACCCTGCATTTTTCCTTACTAATCCTATTAGTCCTCTTTTGGATTATTCTTTGTCTTGTCTTTCTGCCCCCTCTAATTTTTACATGCAGGACTTAGGCCCCTAATGGGTAAGTAAAATTAAAAGATTTTGGTTTTAGAGAAAGAGACCAACAAAGCAAATTACTTGTGTTTTACAATAGTCGATAGTGATTTAGTCAGTTCAAAGCATGGGAAGTAAATAGCATTCTTGTATTTCGATTTTGTGAAGTGTAAATGGTAGATCTAGGACAGATCAGAAGTGATCCAAATTATCTGTTGCTTCAATTGTGTTCTGTCCTTTTCCAGGGGTGCTTTGTTAACATAAAAGTTACCACTGCTCTGGGGTAAAATTATTTAGATCTTTAATAATAGCATTTTTATGTGAACATTGTGACTTTAAGTCTTTTTCACACCTTATGTTAGGCATTTGAAGCTTTGGCTTGACTAGTCCAACCTCACAGGAACTCAAATTGCAGTTCTTTTACAATAATCTCCAGTGAATTTAACCAAAGATTAATCTGCAGACCTCTCCAGATGTAGCAGTTTGATCTAACCTCTTGAAGACTGAAACGGGAAAAAGTATGAAGTTGAATCAGGTGTGTTTCTCTGGTGGCCACTTGGGGCCACTGCTAGTAAGCAGAATGGCACAATTCAGACTTCATAATACCTCTCAAATAAATGATGTCTTAATGAATTAATTAGATGGTGTATTTTAACATATGTAGCTTTTTCGTTAGGATAGAAAGGAAATATCAGTTGATGAGACTAACTTTTCAACAAAAGTCTCATCAACTGTTTTTTAATGAAAAATAAATGGGCATACATAGACCATCTTCCTGGAGTGAGTTTTAGGATTCTTATATGTGAGTTTTATTATATCTTGAGGTTAAATAGTTCTCTCTCACCAAGTTATGAAACTACATTGAAATTGAGTTACAAAATCATTTTATTTCATATTTTATTTTACATATCAAGTAATAATTGTAACTACTATATATACTTTGTTTCACTACCAAAAGTACTCTGTATAATGAATTTAGAACATTGGTTCCCAAATTCCAATGCCGGGTTGTGACATAGTTCTTACCAATATTGAATGAAATAAAACAATAAAGATGTTGTAATGAGTTTTCAAAATAATGTTAAATTGATTCAATTTAAAAGTATTCTTAATGCTGACTGTGTTTTCTTTATACTTTCTGAGGTGTTAAAATATGTTTTCTTTTTATGAAGTGATTATTTTGATGATGATGGTAGGGTAGTTTCGTTGTTTGTTTGTTTGCTTTCATGTCCATATGTGGAAAAATAAAAATTGTTCAAATCATTATCTGTCACTCATGTTGTTTTGAAATGTTGTCTGTTGAATCCCCAGATTTGGAAACTACTTTTTTAGAAGCAGGATTCAGCTTTAGACCCATCTAGTAAGATTTGTGTGGTATCTATAAGGAGATTTTAGCCTTCATCTTGTGTGTAGCCCCTGAGGTAGGAAGAGAACGGTGGGAACACAGTTACTTTTAGATACACGTTAATTTTACAAATCACAACTTATCCATTGTTTGTTGTGTTTTACTTATGGTTTTACATTTCAAGTGGAAGGTTTTGAAATCTGTTTTATGTTTTTCAAAAACTAATTTCTTCCTCCCATGCCTGACTTCTCTGAGATGTTCAGTGTTACTGAAGAGCAAGGATTTCAGAAAACTTCTAATAGTAAAATGTTTGAATGAGTCTGTGTAAGATCCATTTGGTGAATCTAAACTTGGGAGCCTTACTTGGCAGAGTGAATCTCTAAATAAAATAAAAATTCTTCTTGTGTGGGTTCCCTGTTGATGATGGTTATGCTTTTTTTTTTTTTTTTTTTTTTTTTTTTCCAGAGAGCAGACCTGATGTCTTTTCTGTCACAGATCTGATAGAGACAGTTAATGAAGTTTCCAAGCTGAGCATCGCACATGAAATCGTAGTAAACCAAGATTTCTACGTGGAAGAGACCATTTTACCTCCAAACAGGTACAGTTTATTCAGTTTTTTTTTCCATTTTACTCTTCCTGGGGCGTAGGTACATAGCACAAATGACTTTTGGTCAGGTTTGAAGCATCTTATTAATAAATTTAATGGTCGAGTATGTCTTATATAGTACCAACAAACCAGTGTAATTATTACTTTTAAAGGGTCAAAGCAGCAAATTATATTTAAACAGGTAATAAACCACTCCCGTTACAGGTTGAACATCCCAAATCTGAAATCCACAATGCTCCAAACTCCAAAATGTTTTGAGTACCAATATGATGTTCAAAGGAAATGCTCATTGCAGTATACTACAAGTATGCTGCAAATATTCCAAAATGCAAAAAATCCATAATCTGGCTAGGTGCAGTGTCTCACGACTGTTAAGTTCCAACACTTTGGGAGGCCGAGGCAGGTGGATTGTCTGAGCCCAGGAAGTCAAGGCCAGCCTGGGCAGCATGGCGAAACCTTGTCTATGCAAAAAATACAAAAAGCAGCCGGGCATGGTGGTGCATGCCTATAGTCCCAGCTACTCAGGAGGCTGAGGTGGGAGGATACCTTGAGCCTGGGAAGCAGGGGTTGCAGTGAACTGAGATGGCGATTACACCACTGCACTCCAGTCTGGGCGACATAGTGAGACCCTGTTTCAAAAAAACAATAATAATAATAATAATAATAATAATAATAATAATAATCTGTAATCCAAAATACTCCCATCCCAAGCATCTTGGAAAAGAGGTATTCTGTATTGTCAGAATGTTCATTTCAGGATCTTAGTTAATAATGAAACATAGAGTGATTTTTCAGATCTTTTCAGACAGACTTGGAAGAAGTAACTCCTAGCCGTTCATCTTTTAAGTGTCTACAGATTAAAGAGACGCAGATGAGTAGATTTTCTAATAGTGGTTTTGTTCAGTCTTCATGGGTAGGAAATTTCAGGGGACATTTCTGCTTCACAATCAGTGTAATAAAGATTCTGAAAATCAAGATTAGATCCCTGTGAATAAATAGTGTGCTTCTACAATTAGGCTTTATATTGGTTTCTCTTAATTATATTGATATCGCAATATATGATTAAGAATCATTCAGCATTTATGGATTGAATGCTTCTAGTATTTATTAAGAGTTAAATGGATTGATTTCTTTGTCCGAATCTGTATTTTATGGTATTTCTAATTTCCCACCTTAAATGCTTCTGTTATTTTGCCACTTTTGGGATTGTGTTACATAAAGCACTCCTTGCTTTGTCAGTGGTTCTCTTGATCTTCATACTTCTTAGATTTGCCTTTGCCTGTTGCCAAGGATGGCTTACCTGAAGGAAGTTTTTACCAAAACACAGGTCTTGTACCATCTCCCTCATTGCCTTTATAGTCCCTGGGGCCTGAGTTAGATTCTTTTTTCTCCTGGTAGGGCGTAGAAAAAAGTGAAACTAAGAGAATGAAGGTCTGTTAAAGTGGCTAGGGATCTCAGGGGGTGGGTAGATGAAGCAGGAGGAATGATATTATTTAGGGCTTGAATTTCACTGTGTATTCAAATTAACAGGCTTTTTCAAATGTGGTAATACAAAATGTATACTGGATAAGAGGTTGAAATAGAGTTTGGGGTTATACATTATCTACAGATAATTGACAATTTGTTTTCCCTTTGGGCTTATAAAATTATACTAAGCACAGTTATTGATTTTTAGGGGAAATCTCATAATCAGTAATTTATTCAACAAACATTTATTGAGTACTTATTAGGTGGAAGGCAGAATGTAGCTGAAGACATATAGTTGAGTGAGTCACTATCTTTGCCATCAAAAGGCTTCTGTAGGGAAGATAGTCAAATAGCTACTGTGCAGAGTGATAAGTTACCTCATATTTAGTGCGTGGAGTTCTATGCAGTGCTCAGCTGCCTGGGGAAGGTTGGTGAAGACTTTCTTTTTTTTTTTTTTTTTTTTTTTGGAGACAAAGTCTCGCTCTGTCGCCCGGGCTGGAGTGCAGTGGCCGCATCTCAGCTCATCGCAAGCTCCGCCTCCCGGGTTTATGCCATTCTCCTGCCTCAGCCTCCCGAGTAGCTGGGACTACAGGCGCCCGCCACCTCGCCCGGCTAGTTTTTTGTATTTTTTAGTAGAGACGGGGTTTCACCATGTTAGCCAGGATGGTCTCGATCTCCTGACCTCGTGACCCGCCCGTCTCAGCCTCCCAAATTGCTGGGATTACAGGCTTGAGCCACCGCGCCCGGCCGGTGAAGACTTTCTTAATAAGGTAACACTTGAATTGAGTCTTTCAGGTGGTTTAGGGGAGAAGGGACTCTCCTGGAAGAGGAAATGTCATTTCAGAGGCATAGAGGGATGGAAGACAATTATATATTAATTATAAGTGGACTGTTATTGTTAGAGCACAGGACGTAGGAGGAGAAAGAAAGTTAAGGTAGGAGAAGTGGCAGAATAGGATCGTGAAGGGTCTTAAAGGCCACGTACACTGCTAGAGACAGGCAGCTTCTGAAAAACTTTAAATGAGTATGCTATTATGATCAGATTTCTATCTTGGAAAACTCATTGATTTTATCAAAAATATGTATCATTGTTGGGGTAAGGTTTTGTAGGTAGAAGGTGGCCATTTAATAGACCATAGCAATAGTTCGGGAAAGAGATGACTGTGGGTGGGGACTGATTCCAGAGATATTTATGAAGCAAAATCTCTGGAATTTGGTGACTGAGTGGATAAAAGACATGAGGGGAAAGGAATTACGAAGGGCTGCAGTACATACCAGATAGATAATAGTTGAACTTTCACAGGTTAGATTGTTGTGTTGGAGGAGAAACGTTGAATTTTTATTTCATATATTTATTAATCACTTGTGTTTTTGTAAAGAGAAAGCATACATTACTATTATATATGTATGTGTACATATACACATACACATACATATATGCATGTGTACATATAGATATATGTATATGTACATATGCACATACACACATGTGTAGATATACACATACACATACACTTATATGTATATATACACATATACACATACCCATATGTGTGTATATGCATATACATATACATACACATATATGTGTGTGTATAGATATACATACACACACATATGGGTGTGTGTATATGTGTATATATACATATATGTGCATGTGTATGTGTATATCTACACATGTGTGTATGTGCATATGTACATATACATATGTGTATGTGCATATGTACATATACATATATCTATACGTACACATATATGTACATATATCTATATGTACACACATACATGTATACTTAGACATACACACATATATACGTGTATACATACAAATACACACGTGTGTGTGTATACATTCACACACAACATATATGTGTATACATACACATACACACACATATGTGTACACATACACACACAGATATGTGTATACATACACATATATACACACAGATATGTGTATACACATATACATATATACACACAGATATGTGTATACACATATGCATATACACACACAGGTATGTGTATACACATATGCATATATATACACAGATATGTGTATACACAGATACCCACACTGATATGTGTATATACATATACATATATACCCACACAGATATGTGTATATACATATATACACACACAGATATGTGTTATACATATACATATATACACACACACACACATATATATGTGTGTATATATATTTTTGAGATCGAGTCTCGCTCTGTCACCAGGCTGGAGCGCAGTGGTGCTGTTTCAGCTCACTGCAAACTCTGTCTCCCGTGTTTAAGCAATTCTCCTGCCTCAGCCTCCCGAGTAGCTGAGACTACAGGCGCCTGCCACGACGCCCAGCTAATTTTTGTGTTTTTAGTAGAGACGGGGTTTCACCATGTTGGCCAGGATGGTCTCAAACTCTTGACCTTGTTATCCGCCCGCCTCGGCCTCGCAAAATGCTGGGATTACAGGGGTGAGCCACCACGCCCGGCCTACTGTTACATTTTTTAAAGAGAAAAAGTCTCAGATTTCTGGTTACAGAACTAAGTATACGTGAGGAACAAATATAAAGAAGGAAGATCAGGAGTTCAGTTTTGAGCTTGCTGAATTTAAAGTGTCTCAAAAGACCTTCAAGTATTATCAAGAGATAAAATCCTTTCCTAGATTTCAGGCCTGAAGGAAAAACAGCATCTGGTTCAAAGTTTTACGTCTCTGGCTGTGGAAACTAAGTCACACATCCAGGCTAGATGCAGAACTAGTGTTAGAAGTCAGAGTCTCAACTCCTAGTTTATGGTTCTTCTGCTGCAGGAAGAGAGCGTCTCTGGAACCCTGAGGTACCCTTCTGAGAGAATTTAGCCAATGCTTTTCCATCTGAGACTAACTTCAGTTTTTTCAGCCCTTCTCAAGTGTAAACATAGGTCCTCCTAGCCTGTCAATTTAATAGTCTTTCATAATTTTAACTGTTGTTTGGGAAATTATGATCCTGTATCAATTCTCTAGGTAAAGAGCAATCTGCTCATTTAACCCTTCTTATAGTGTAGAAGGCAGGTTTGCGGAGGCAATGTACAATGCTTTTTGGAACCATCTGAAGGAACAACTATTGAGTACTCCTCCTGACTTCACCTGTGCTCTTGAACTTCTAAAAGATGTTAAGGAGGTGAGTAACCAACTCCCATTCGTGGATGGGAAGTTCCTGGGCATCTCAGAACCTTGGATCGTCAATGGCTATTAATATATCAAGTAGCATACTTTTTTTAAAACGTGACCTACTACTTAAATAGATGGGATAGGGCAGCTTCCATTTTATTTGTATGAGATGAAACTTGACCATTGGGCGATTACTGTAACAATATATAACTCAAATAAACAAATTCTTACTGAAACCCCACTATGGTCTATGTGTTTCAGAAGCCCAGAGATGAATAGGAGAGCCCTTGCCCACAAGCAACTTACCTGTTTGAGTCAAAAGGCTATTTCAAGGGAACCTTAAAGATTCCTAATTTGCTATTTTATCCTCACACTTTGGAGTAAAACAATCTAAAAATGTCCTTATCCTTTATTAAGAATGCCTCATCTCCTTGTGGTGGTGTGTATTTCATATTTCTAATATCCTACACATTTAAAATCACGTTCTTATTTTTATTCATATTTTTACCTCATTCTACCTAAAAAATAATAATGACTACTAATATAACTGATCCCAATGAAACCTTGAATGGTAATTGTCCTCTAAACAAAAAGAAATAATACTCTCTAAGAGACTTAGAGACTCAGGTTTCTGCCCCCCCTCCCCCCCTCACACCCCACCCCAACCCCCCCCCCCGGCCAGAAGACATAATCTGGGATGCCTTTGGCCTAAGAATATAGTTCACTGGAGAAAGTTTGAGGTTCTAAACAGAACTTGGCTCCTTTGATTTCCTTTGTTGGGCAGACCTTGCTATCACTGCTATTACCATGGCAGAACCGCCTAAGAAATGAGATAGAAGAAGCTCTGGACACAGATCTCCTCAAGCAGGAAGCAGAACATGGGGCCCTGGATGTCCCTCATCTTTCTAACTACATTCTCAATTTGATGACTCTGCTATGTGCACCAGTTCGAGATGAAGCGATACAGAAACTAGAGGCCATAACAGATCCAGTGCAGTTACTGAGGTGAGAGTCTAGATGTGCTGTCCCCCAAATCTGCCTTAGACACTGTGCTGGAGAACTCTGAGCCAGATGCTGTGATATAGCCCCCGTCTTATCTAGCTCTTGCTAGCTCTTGTGTACTGATGACCTGACTAACACACCTTTTCTCCTTTCTGGATTACTGGCTTTTATTTTCCAAGGACAGTCTCCCAGGGTTCCTTTGATGATCTTTAGATCAGTTGGGTCTCCTTTATGTCATGATACTGTTAAGACATTAAGGTACAGTAATTCTTTCTCCTATAGATTGCAAATTGCCTCTTCCCAGATGTTGTCCTGTTTGTCCCAACTCAAACCTTGTGAGGGGACAGGAAAGAGGATTATCTGTGTTTCACAGCTAGAAGAACCAGGACCTGGAATAGTAAAATGATCTGCTCAATGAGTTAGAAATTCAGTCACCCACATCCCAGCTACCCACATATAACTGTTAACACCTTGGTGATTTTCCTTTCACTGACTACCCTTTTTTTTAAGGTAACAAAATGACTACAGGCGAAAGACCTCTAATATGGTAGTTAAAGTGTCAGGAGGTATAACTGTCCTTAGTTTTGCCATCAACTCACTCTATGGCCTTGGGTCACTGGCCACAGTACCATTATTCATAAGTTGAAGTAGGACTATTTGTTTTTAAGGCTTTTTCTAACTCTCAGATACTCTGCTTTTATGGCTCCTTGCTTGGATTCCACCCTTCCACACTAGATTTCCTTTAATAGTGTAAATGTTTTGTTTCTCCCTATGGCAGGGGCATCTTCCGTGTTCTGGGCCTAATGAAATGGACATGGTGAACTATACCATCCAGAGCTTTCGACCTTACCTGCAGGAGCATTCCATCCAGTATGAACAAGCTAAATTCCAGGAACTCCTTGATAAACAGCCCAGTATGTTTAAAATTTAAGGGCAGGAGAGGGGAAATTTGACCTCAGGTCTGCCTTCTTATAGCAATAGAGGCTATTTTCTATTTCTTGAAAAGAAAGATTCTTCCTTGGGCAAGGGGTAGGGAGAAGGAGTGTTTCTCTAAGATAGAAAGATCTACAAAATCACTTCTTTATAGACCAGGAGTATGTCTCAAAGCTGTCCTCTTCAAGCCTTGGAATTTTAAGATGCATATTTCCTTCTCGTCATAGGTCTCCTCGATTATACCACAAAATGGCTAACCAAAGCAGCCACAGACATCACTACACCATGTCCGAGTTCTCCTGACTCACCTAGCTCCTCTCGCAGCGTGGCGTGTTCACTTCCAAACGGGGCAGGTAACAACTCAGAGCCCCCGAGTCCAACAATGGTGCTATACCAAGGCTACCTGAACCTCCTCCTCTGGGATCCTGAGAACGAAGAATTCCCTGAGGTAGGGATGTGTGTTGGGGCATTGCCTTGTTCTATGCTATTCAGTGCCTCCATTCAAACCCTCCTCTTCTGATGGGCTGTCCTTCGCTCCCTCACCAGACTCTGCTGATGGACAGAACCCGGCTCCAGGAAATGGCGTTCCAGTTGCACCAGTTAACTGTCCTGGCCTCAGTCTTGCTAGTGGCCAGAAGCTTCTCTGGTGAAATTTTATTCAGCTCACCTGAATTTGTGGATAGACTGAAATGCATCACCAAGGCCCTAACTGAGGAATTTATCTCCAGGTAAGATTCGTAGATCTCTGTTAGAGGGAAAAATGTGTGGTATTTGGGATATAGGTAATATCAATACTATTATTGCTTATTCTTCATCACAAACCACACAAAGGCCCTTGGAAACGATCTGCAAAGATTTTGGTATCTTTGATAAGTTGTATTGAGGTTTGGGATACAGAAAATAAAACTTATTTTCCAAAGAGGAGAGTGTGGAAGCCAGTTTGCTGCAAATATTCCTTATGTGCTTGCTAAAAATGCATCATTATATACTTGATTGAATGACAGTGGATTTGTGCTATGTGTATCCAGAAGTTGATCAGTTGGTCAGTGATAGTGACCATTCACTGCATGTGGGGGCAGGGATATTATACCAAAGTAAAAGGAGGAGTTGGAAGTCCAGGCCTCTTAATTTATTTGCAATTTAATTGGTGGGGTAGGAGAAAAACCGTGAAAAATATCCAATAGAGTCTTAAAACAATATTTAAATACAGTTGATGGGACTGGAGAATGCTGAGTAGATCCAAGGATGGAACCGAGCCCTTGCCCAATTTACTTTGTTTTCATCGAAGTGGCGTATGGTGCTGTATGTTTGGATCAAGTGGTACCTTGTGGGTAACAATGAGTGTATGTCATCTGCCCGGTGGCTAATGCTGTCTTCTGGTGGCAGAGAGCCGGAATTCTTCCTGGAATAGGCCTGGTTTGTGGTATGAGGCTCTCCGGACTTTGTCCCTCTGCCAAGCCCACTCTGCATTCTATCCCTCATTATCTAGGCCTGAAGAGACTATGCTGAGTGTGAGTGAACAGGTGTCTCAGGAAATCCATCAAGGCCTTGAGGACATGGGCCTCACTACTCTGAGCAGTGAAAACACAGCATCTCTTCTAGGCCAACTCCAGAACATCACCAAGAAAGAAAACTGCATTCGGAGCATTGTTGGTAAGAATCCCCATGGTCGCAGTGCAGAAAAGTGGCAAGAATGTGGGCGGGTGGGGGGAGGTGGGTAGACCTTACCCTGAAAGTGAGTTACCTAACCATTTAAAAATGAAAAGGCATGATCATTTGGAAAGTTGTTCGCTTTAGTTTCCTTGTCTATAATGTGCACGGTTCAAATAGATCTTTTTCAATTTGGAGAATGCATGTATGGTTTGGAGGCGGCTCTGCACCCAAGATATGTCATTCACAGGTGTTGGATACTGTCACAGTAACCCTACGAAGTCATTCCTGGTATTTTCTTTTTTCTCTTCTCTTCTTTTCTTCTTCTTTTTTTTTTTTTTGAGACAAAATCTCACTCTGTTGTCCAAGTTGGAGTGAAGTGGCACGATCTAGGCTCACTGTAACCTCAACCTTCCGAGTTCAAGCGATTCTACTGCTTCAGCCTCCCGAGTAGCTGGGACTACAGGCAGGTGCCACCATGCCTGGCTGATTTTTTTGTATTTTTAGTAGAGATGGGGTTTCACCATGTTGGCCCGGTTGGTCTCGAACTCCTGACCTCGTGATACGCCTGCCTCGCACTCCCAAAGTGCTGGGATTACATACGTGAGCCACCACACCCAGCCCGTTCCAGGGCATATTCTAGATGTCGGTCCAGATATATGGAGAAACCCTTTCTCTATCCTATGCTTTAAGCTACCATTTGGGCCCCTACGCCTCTCCATGGAAGTGATGCTGAGTTAGGCTGTAGGGTATGTTCCATGCTGGAATGGAAGCAGTGCACTTGGCCAGTTTGCTTTGAACTTTAGCGTCTGATCGTAGCCTGGATTGGGTGTATGGGCCTGAACGTGGTGCGCTGGTTGCAACATGTGTTGTTACTTTCAGGTACCGGGTCTATAGTCCTCTTATTAAGTTAAATGTGCACTAGGATCTCATGTCCAGCTACATAATCTTATGAACCCCCCAGAAATTTACTACCTCAGCATCTTTTGATCATGCACTGTCCTTTGGGAGCTTGATGGCATTCCACTCCCCCAAACAAACAAAAATCGCATGTATAGAGTTTACCTGAATGAGCGGAGAGGTCAGTGAATAACTCGGTTAACGCAAAACTTTGGTGAGCAGATAGGGCAAAGGCATTGTGAATTTCTTCTGAACCTTGTTTGTTCCTCTTTTCATTGTTTACCCCTGCTCCCAGATCAGCGGATCCGTTTGTTTCTCAAATGCTGTTTGCTTCATGGCATGCAGGAGTCTCTGCTACACTTTCCTGGAGGCCTCATTCTCATCGAAAGGGAGTTGGCAGAACTGGGCTGGAAGTTTCTCAATCTGATGCATCATAATCAGCAGGTATTTGGCCCATACTATGCTGAGATCCTAAAAAACATCATCCATCCAGCTCAAGCACAAGAAACAGTTGTGGAGCATAACTGATAGTGCTGGACCCCAGCCATGGCAACAGGGATCCAGGAGAGAGAGGTCAGCATGTTTCTGGGAGGACATCACCTGTGGTTAGTCGAACACTCAGCCCTCTTCCTTGCTACAACCAGGACACAGGGATGCAGGGGTCAAGCATGTAAACACCAAATGGCCCAATCCCCTTCACTAATAAACTTCTGAGCTGCAAGAAAATTTCAGTTCCTCCTGTGTTCTAGCCAAAGTCAGGTTCTGCACCCTCATCCCCTAACTAGCTGAGTGAGAATCCAGTGGGCCCTCCGTTTTCCCTTCACTGGCTGATCATTCTTCAGTATGCTTGCCTGAGCTGGAATCTGGGCATCAGGTGCTGGTAAGGGAAAATCCTGGGACTGTATAGAATAATGCCCCCTCAAAACTGGGAAGGAGCTAAGGGACCAAAGAATGACCCGGACAAGTTCAACTTGATAAGTAGATGAATTTATTGGGACTTACGTATGGGGCATTCCTGGGTGGCAGCAGGACAGCTCTGGGGATCTGCCCTGACACTCCTCTGCAAGCTGATTTTATGCTAATTTTCTGGCTCTTTGGCCTTCCATATGCAATGAGACTCTTTTTCTTGGTATGTTTCCCAGTACGCCCTGGGATGTTTTGGTTCTCACGGACACCTTGGCTCCTAAGCTGGGCACCATGCATGGCCTTGGATCACCACCTGGCCTTCAGGGTTCAGGGCAGCAGACATACAGCCTTAAGTAATCTGGTGGGGGAGCGGGGAACTCATTCACCTGCAGTCACTAGCATTATTTTCTCCAGTGAAAACTCATTTCCTTGAGGGCTTTGAAAACTCTTGTGAGATTATCCAGAGAATGAATATAAGGGCATCTGGAAGTCAGAAATTCACTGAATTGCAGATGAAGAGAAGTCGTAGAACTCCATTTCTAGCACCACATTTCCTTATAATTTTCAAGGATACAGCAATAGTAAGAGTTCCCAGCTCCTGTTCTAATGTCCGGCTTTAAGCAGTATGAAAACTGGGGATTGGTTGAAAGTTGATATTGTGAATATCAACTTTGTGCCAACAAGCATTCAGCTAAGGACAGGTCTCAGCTTCCATGGGATTTCTGTTTCTTTCAAGTGATTCTAGGGGTCAGGCTTGGAGTCTCTGATAATGACAGTAAACCGAAGCAATTAGGTCAGTGAGTATCATATCAAGTTCACCCCGATCCTATTTCTATAGCTGAATTAATCTTATCTTTCCACATCTCTAGGCTTAGAACATCTCATTCTTCTTGACAGAATCGATGTGCGTATTCAAGCGTGGGGCCGCTGCCATGCTTTTTCCCACTCCTAGTCTGGGACTCCAACTGCCAAGTTACGAATATGAGCTGACTTGGCAACACAAATGATAAATGTTCTTGGGCCACAAGGACTTGGGCTTGTTTTTAAAGACTGCAGAGGTTCATCCCATCATTCCCAGGCCAACTGCAGCAGACAAGCAGCAATCTAGAAAATTAGGTAAAAAATTAGGTTTGGATTTGGACTAGGTTTGGATTTAGAAGGGACAGGGAGAAATAGAAAGTTACTTATGGGATAGACCCAAACTGGGTGAAAAAAAAAAAATCATATCCTCATTATGTCGGCGGATGGAAGGAGCTGAGTACAATTTACTCAGCCCAAGGAAAGTAACAGATGAGATTGGAGTTCCGTTATTCCCAGGGGAACCACCTGATTGATTTCCCTAGAGGGTGGATACCAGATGGGTGACATAGCTGGGTAAACAGAGTGCTACTTTTACTTTGGCTGGAGATAAGGCACACAGAAAAGCTGTGGAATGGATCACTCAAGTGTTCTAATCTTGTGACTAGATAATCTCAGGACAGAGACCATGGCAGATGAATGTTTTATAATTAATAAATAGGCAGTGAGCCTGGCCTAGTTAAATTTTCTAATCTGATTAGACAATACTAGTACAATTTTTTAAAAAAATATTAATTTCGGGAGCCAGATTATCTTACAGACAAGTGTGTTCTGAAGTGATCCCTGTGAAGATGACTGAGTAGTTGATGGATACTGACTTTCGGCTGCAATGAAACTTTGCTTTATACTTTATAATTAAAATGTGACTTATTTTGATTTCTTGGAGATTTTGAGTTTATTGGTTCTCTTGTGCTTCCACATGGAGGAAATGGGAATCCTGATCCTAAACAAGGAAAGATAGCTCCACTCAATTCTGTTCACCATTTAGGGATGGATGGATGCACAGTTAGATAGGTGGAACATGCACGTGGTTAAAAATGACGTGCAGTACAGAGAAAATTTGGTTTCTTTCCCACCCCTGTATGTCATTTGTCCTACTTAGAGGAAACTATTTCCAGGTTTTTGTGTATACTTCTAAAGATATTCTGTGCATATGCAAGTATATATTAAAATTATAACTAATATTTGTGAGTGTGTATGCGCCAGGCACTCTTTTAAGCACTCTACATATATTATTTCAATTATTCCTTAACAATTTATCTCCAATCTACTTTTCCAATTTTAGAACAATGTGGTACAGAAAGCTCTAATTGAGGTTGAGAACCTGTGTTTTTTTGTTTATATATATTTTTTTAATCTGGTCTTCTTTGAGTGAGTAAGGGAAAATCATTTCATTTTCTTGGGCTTTTTCTTTGTCTTCATCTATAAAATTCAATACTTGACTAAATTACTGATTTTGTTGTTCAATTCTATAGAGTTATTTGTCGAAAACTGAAAGCTTTCCAGAAAGACCACGAATAAGAGAGATCAAAGCTAGGCAGCTTGAGTTGAAGTAGAGCTGGAAGAAGGAGTTTTGAGGACTGTTTCAAAACCACTGGACTAGATGATCTCTAGAGGTTCCTGTATCATTTTCTTCTTTTCTTATGGCTGTTGTAACAAACTACCCCCTGAACTTTGTGGCTTAAAATAACGTGCATTTATTCTTTTACCATCCTGAGTGTCAGAAGACCAAAATCAGTTTCAGTGGGTCAAAATCAGGAAGTCAGCAGGACCAGGCTCCCTCTGGAAGCTCTAATGGAGAATCCATTGCCTTGCCATTTTTAGCTTCTGAAGCTGTAATCTTTATTCTTTGGCAAGGCAATGGATTCTTCCCTGGAGCTTCCAGAGCTCCCATTCCTTTATCATCCAAGCCAGCATCATAGCGTCTTGTGTCAGTCATCACATTGCGTCCTTCTATGTGAAATGTCCCTCTCCTTCCCTCTTAATAAGGAAAACGTTCTTACATTTAGCGCCAGGCAGGATAATCTCCCCACCTCAAGATCCTTAGTCACATTTGTAAAGTCCCTTTTGCCATATAAGGTGACAGTCAAGGGTTCCAGAGACTACAACATGGATATCTTTGGAGGCCATTATTTAGCTTACCACAGCCTACCCTCTAACTTCCCAACATTCATGTTCATTCTACATGCAAAATATATTTGCCTCACCTCAATATCCCCAAAAGTCTTGACTGCAACTAGAGTTGAAAATCTCATCTGTAAATCATCTAAACCAGGTATGAGACAGACTCTGGGCATGATCCTTCTTGAGGCAAAATTTCTTTTCATCAGTGACCCTGTGAGCTAGAAAAAAGGTTACCCTCTTTTTGATTACAGTGGTGACACGGACATAGGATAATAGTTATAGACATTCCCCCCTCCCAACGGGAAAAAAAATGAAAGCAAGCAAAAAGTTACGAGCTCCAAGCCAACTTGAAATCCAATCGGGTAAACTCGTTTAGGTTTCAAGGCCTGGGAATATTCCTCCGTGGCTAGAGGCTCTGCCCTCTATGCCTGAGGTTCCACCCTTTAAGTGAACAGAGCCAGGCTCTGTCCTCAGAGTCATCTTTTTTTGTTTCTGTTTTTGTTTGAAGAGTAATGCATGTTTGCAGCAGAATACTTTTATCTGCCTGTGTCTTGCCTGTAGAATTTTGGAAGTCCAACAGCCTTCTTTTATTTCATCCTCTCTCTGTCACTTTCAGTTCAAGTTGGCAGTGTTTCTGCTGGCATGGCATTCTTTGAAAACCTCATGGGTCTACTATATGTGTTGAGGATTCTCTCCACTGGACAAGAGGTTACTTGACAGATCTTTCCTGGATAATCTTATCTCTATTCCTGGATTCTGCTGAGAAGATCGAGGGGATCCATGAGTCACATGCATGATTTCATTGAGCCCTGTGAATATTCTGATCTTTTCATCCTTTCAATGCTTTAGCAAAAGATTCTCCAGCCATATCCTTGGCTTTCTTCTTACTGCATGTTTTCCTGAGAGTAAATCTCCCAATTTTAGCATTTTGTGCAGTCTGAATAGGCTGAGAATTTCCCACATCTTGAAGTCTTGGTTCCTTTTTGCTTAACAGCTCTCATCCCTCAATTTCTCCTTTTATTCTTGCATTATGCTATAAGCACCACTAAGAAACCAGGCCACAGCTTCAACATGTTACTGGGAAATCTACTCAAATAAATATTCGGGTTCATCCCTTTTAAGTTCTGCTTTCCACACAAATGTAAGGCACAACTGAGCTGAGCTTTCTGCCCCTATGTGACAAGAATACCCTGTCTCCCAGTTTCCAAAAACATGTTTCTTCTTTCTGAGCCCTCAACAGCAGTGCCTTTTATCATCCATATTTCTACCAACAGTCTGTGATAATTTAGGTATTCTCTAAGACAATATAGGCTTTCTTTGCTGCACGAGTCACTCCCTTGTGCTACATTCTTTATTGAGATATAATTCACACAACAGAAGTTTCCTATTTTAAAAGATACAGTTCAGTTTTTGTTTCAGTGTGCTCACTGTGCTGTGTGCGATCATTCCCATAATCTATTTTGATAACATTTCCATCATCCTAAAAAGAAATCCTGTACCTATTAGCAGATCCCTGCCCTAACCCCCAGTAGTTACTAATCTACATTATCAGGGGCTCCTCTGTGAGCGGTATTCCTTGTGGCCTCACAGTGGCTTAGCCCTGGGATAAGTCCAGCAAGGGAGGGGAGCAAAGCAATGCACTGTGGCCAGAGTGGTGGCTGCCCCCCCAAGGCAAAGACCTTGGCAGCAGAGAAAGTAGTTAAGAAGGAAGTTTTTTTTTTTTTTTTTTGGAGGGGCAAAGTCTCTAGAAGTGTGGGAAGACCCTCTCTGCATGCAGTCCCACGTAAAGACCTCAAATCCCAAGGCTAGAGAGGAGGTAGAGAGCCTTGGGGACTGGAATCTATGTATTTCCAATTTCCTCATGCCAACTTGAAGCTTAAAGACTGGTTTGGAAGATTTTGTTTCAGTTTCCCAGCTGCAAAATCTTCCATCGGCCTGGACTTCTGGGCCTTTAGGGCTAGCTGATCGGCCACCTTAAATGCCCGCCCCAAAGTCAGGATGGTCTCCTGTGTCCAGATCCTGGAGGAAACAGATTCCAACCGAAATAATTTGGGGGTTTAGGGGCTGTTTCTTCTCTTTCTGATGCCTGTCCTGTGTCACCACGCCCCTACGCAGAGCACTGGCGCAGGCATAATCTGGACCAGAGAGATTATTATACTGGCAATGTGAGCTACAGTTACACAATCTGTAACTAAGTTGCCCCATTTAGTCTTCAAAAGAAGCCCCTGAGATTGGTTGCACTATATCCCAGTTTTTACAGCTGAGGAACTAGGCACAGTGAAAGTTGTACAAGATCATACAGCTAGTGAGTGTCTGAGCCCAGAATCAAATGGAGGCAGTCTGTTACCAAAGCCTCTACTCCTAAACACCCCACTGCCACCAGGCAGGTGGTAAGATTTGGGACACACATAAGATTCCAATGACGCTGGGAGTGCCAAGAGTTGTCTGGGATCCAGAGCCACACATCTTTTGGGAAACACCATTTTCTCTGACACTTAACAGCAACATCCACCCTAGTACTGAGAGGGCAGGAGGGAGCTCTGCAAAAGGTGGATTAGCCTGCTGGGGCTGCCATAATAAAGTATACAAACTGGGTGGCTTAAACAACAAACATGTATTTTCTCACAGTTGTGGAGGCTAGACATCTGAAATCAAGGTGTCAGCGATGGTGGTTCCTTCTGAGAGCTAAGAGGGAAGGATCTGTTCCGGGCCTCTCTTCTTGACTTAGAGATGGCTGTGTTCTCCCTATGTCTGTTCACATTATTTTCACTTTGTGCATGTCTTGTACAAATTTCCCCCCTTTTATAAGGACGCCAGTATGACCTCATCTTAAATCTGTTGCCCGGGAGAGCATAGGCGCCCCAAAGAAGAAAATTGGGAGAATGTCACATAAAGTATTAGACCGAAGGTTTGGTAAAGAGGGCCTCCATGTCGACAAAGGAGGAAGGCTGGGCAAAATGCAGACCTTGCCTGACCTAGGAGAACCTGTCACTGAAGTGTTGGGCAAGCCCCTTCCTTTCTCTGTGCTTTAATGTCACCAATTGTTATGTACAGAATTGTGGTCCCCCAAAAATCACACTTTGAAAGCTTAACCCCCAGTGCCTCACCATGTGATTGTATTTGAAGGCAGGACCTTTAACAAGGTAGTTCTGTTAAAATGAGGCCACTGGTGTGTGCTTTCATCCAATCTAACAGGTGTCCTTGTAAAATGAGGCGGTTAGGACATGTAGTATTACAGATACTAGGGATGCACTCACACAGAGGGACTACCATGTGAAGAGGCAGCAAAACGGCAGCCATCTGCAAATGAAGGTGGGAGGCCTCAGAAGAAACCAAACCTACCAATACCTTGATCTTGGACTTCTGGTTTCTGGAACTGTGAAATAATTAGTTTCTGTTGTTAAGCCACCTAGTCTGTGCTATTTTGTTATGGTACCCCTAGCAAACTAATACACCGCTGAATACAGAGGAATTAGACTGAGTGATAGCGAAGACTTCATGTACACACCAAGCAATTGCTAAGTACGAACAAGGTGCTGGCAGAGCACTGTTGATGAGTCCAGCCTACAGATCTCCTGCTCAGCAGTGACATTCTCCTGGGGGGCAAGCAGTGTCCTGGGATTCCCTGACTACTGGTTTCCCTCAGGGCGTGCCTATATCACCTCCCTCCTCAACCCCTAGAAAGTGCGCCCTCTCACCACTACATCACCAGCTTTCCTTCATGCAGGTTAGGGTGTTAAAACACCCAGACACCGCTTTCTCCCCACTTTATTTTATTTTGGTGTGGGTGAGGAACAGTGATCCAGGTTTGAGGTTACTGCTCTTGGATATGGCCATTGAAGGGGTGAAGGGTTTACATCCCAACCACTTGCTTTCTTTAGCAGGGGGGGTTACAGGAGGGTGGGATCTCAAGAAGTGCTGCATGGAGGAGAATGCCGAGATCGTTAAGGGAATGATGCCATTAAAGTCTCATGAGCAGACAACTAGGACTAATGGAATCCATATTTGCAAAGATCAGCCGCAATTATGCACCAGGGCAGGTGCTATAAGCAGGGACTCCAAGGGTAAGGATATCAGTTCAGAGGCAAGTTCTGGGACAGACTCTTAGGAGTGCAGAGTAATAACAAGAGCCAGAGGTATTCTGAGGGAAGGCACACAAGTTAGTTGGAGGTGAGGGATGGAAAAGGGCCTGAAGGCTACTCTCCTCGGGAGTTTCTGCAGCTGCTTCTGGGCTCATTCCCCACAGAGGCTCCTGTGAGAAGCACCCCTTGTTGGAGGTGTTTAGGACTTGATGCCTTCCTACATGATGGGCAGGAAGAGAAGCAACATATGGGGAATAATGCCTCCTCTCAGAGCTAAGCCCTCATGAACTCCATAATCCAGGCCTCCCTGCCACCATATTCCTAAGCAGAGTGCTCCAGGGCCCGGGACATGAGCAGAGCAGCTGTAGCTGGACCCTCCTGGCTGTGGCTGCCGTTTGCTGCCCTCCATCCTAATCAGCCCTTACTTATACCTCACACTCCTCAACCATACCACAGATAATCTACCTGCAGCTTGGTACAGGCATCTGCAGTGGACGCTGTCCCCCACAGATTGTTTTGACCAGCGTGGAGCCCAGATACTGTGGAAACAAGGAGTGATGAGGCTTAAGAAACTCTGCATCACCACCCCTGGGTGGCTAGCCAATTCATGACCATGCCTCTGGCAGTGTTCTCTGGCCAAAAGATCACCAGGAGCACACCTGAGCCAAACAAACGTGGCTTTTGACTCATTGCAGTGAGGGAGAATGTGAACCAGGGAGACCCATGGGGGATCTCCCAATAAGAGGGTGTTAGGGATGACTTATTTTAGGATTTGGGCTTGTGTTTATTGACTTTTGTCGGGGGGCTTAAGGAAGTCAAGATTTGCTCTGGATTGGATTGCTCTTAGGAAGTGGGGATAAATCTAGAAAAACGAGGAGAAATGACAGGGTGCAACTTGAGAGACTGGCCATGGCCCGCCGCACTCGCTCTCGCTCATCCCCTCTTCTGGAGGCTTTAGCTGCCATGTTGTGAGGACATTCAAGCAGCTTTTGGCCAGCCTACGTGGCAAAGAACATAGGTTACATATTTCGAAGTCAGAGCAAGTCTGAACAGTGTTTTGTTAGTTGTTTGTTTCAATTCCCTAAATATTCAGACAGATCTTTGCCTGAAAGGTTTAATTATAACTCCGTCAGCTAAAGAGGTCTATAGAGCAACAATCGTCTTCAGTTTTCACATTAAACGGCACCTGCATCTTCAGGCAGAAGAGCCAGTGGCTCATTTTCCAGAATTCAAGGTAGAGCATTGGAAATGTTAACAGCTTAACAAACTCATCATCTAAAGTGCCAGGCCCTAGTCTAAAGTGCCAGCACTAGTCTAATTTCCCAGCCCACTCTTCTCTCCTGAGCCCCCAAACTCTTATTTACAGCTCTGTGTGGCACAGGATGAGTGGTAGTACCCGCCACCCATGCAGGCTGTGATCTGTGAAATGTATGACAACTAGGGCCCTCCAACACATATCTGGACCCCTATGAATACACCTCCACTTTCGCTGAGCATGAACTCCCTTGTCTCTCATGTCTGCCTGTCCATCTGTGACTTTGTGTGTCTGCAGGGGAGGCACAGGCTAAGTATCTTCGTGCAGTGACAGGAGCTTTAGTTTCAGCGAGTGCAGAGCAGGGTCAGTTTGCATGCAAGGAGATAAAGCTGTGGCCATTACTGACTAAAACTCCACTGGGCCCTAAGTATGGAGTAAACTGCAAATCAGAAAAGTCACCAGGGAAGGGGTTTGTGAGGCTATAGGCTCTGGTTGTAAAGGAATACACAAGTATGGAGCCGTGTCTGCGTGTCTGAGGATGAGCTTCTCTATGGGGCCTTCACACAGAATTTCTCATCAGCACACTGGGAAAATTGTTAACCCCTAACCCTTAGCCAGCAGGGTCAATGGGGAGCAGGGATATTGACCATAAGGAGAAATTCAAAAGGGGCCCCATGTTATGCTGGGCCCTCATCAGCTCCCCCGGGGCTCTCTCATACACCAAGGGCATAAACATTTTAAATTTCATGCAAATAGTATGAACATCTTAAATTTCAATGGATTCTGCCAAGTGAAACTTAAAAATTTTGACATGAAAACCCACAGTACATAAGAAGAGCCTGTTTCCTGACACCCTTCCCATCGGGAAAAAAAGTCTATTCGACGTCCCAGGCTTCGCACTTCTGAAAATCTTTCTTTTCATTAGTGCAGTATCTCAAGTTTTGCATTACAACTTCTGTAGTTCCTGTAACTTGGGAACATTTTCATGGCATTTTATTTGGCATATTTGTTGCTCTTCATGATATTCTAGGTGAATCATTTTCTTATACCTCTATAAAGTTATTTCTGGTCAAGGAGGTTAATGTCTCATCTGAATATATTTGCCAAGTAGTCTTCCCAATTATTTCATATATCTTTTACTTTTTTTGCAAGTAGTTTATTTTTTAATTATAATGATTTTTATGATTAAAGAAGTAATATGGGTTTTAGTGTTAAAAAAGTTAATGAAGAAACCTGGAGGTCTTAGAACTTCAGCCTCTGGATTGATCAGTGTTAAAGAGCAGCCCCAGCAGGCAAGTTATTAATCAGCTCTAACTTTTCCCCTCCTTGTAGGTAGGACAGTGGTAATACCTATTGTGAAAGGTTTCACGAGGATTGAAGGAGATCACGTAACAAGTTTTATCCACAAAAAAGCAGATTGGTGACTTTATATATGTCTCTTGGCTCTTCCACAAGCCCAAACTTGGGCTTGTCCCTGCACACTACAGCTTCTCAGGAACCAGCCACGTGGTGATTATTGCTGAGTAGGGTATTGATCATGACTTTTCTTTTCTTATGTATAATTCATTCATTTCCAGACTGCAGAAAATATTTCACTATCTCAATAAAAATCACATTTCTGCCATCTTTGCTGTGACCCCAACCCTGTAATAGCCACTAGCTCCCTCAGCCGAGTGTGTAAGGGAGGGGAGGCACAAACTGAGTGTCTTAGTGCAGTGACAGGGGCTTTAGTTTCAGCGAGTGCAGAGGAGGGTCACTATGATAGTCATGTGTGTCACAATAAAGAAGAGAATTGCTGAGTAAGGAGATTTCATCATGATTGCATTTTACTTTCTTTCAGCATTTGTGAATAAAAAAAACATTTAGTAAGTATTGTTGTATTTTTCCAAATAATTTTCACTGAAGAAAACTTAGAAATTGGAGGTCACTGACCACTGATGTCAAGAAAGCTACATGGGGTGTGGTGTATGCGTATACACACACACACACACACACACACACATATATGTGTGTGTGTGTGTGTGTGTGCGTGGTGGGACATAAACTCTGTGTGTGTTATCTTTTCATATCCAGAAATATATTTACACAACGTTTTTGTGATGAAATTAGTATCCCAGAATCTATCACAAAATTACAAAAATTGTATGTCAGTTACTCTGGATGATTTCCAAATTAATACATTTGTTCTAAAAGTAAATGAAATGGAAAAATACGTCCTTATTAGATAAATTTTCTTGTATCTTCCTTTCACCCTGTTAAATTTAATAAGCAGGTATTCATTGGCCTGAGTCTGTTTTCCTACTTTGACTTCCTAGGTAACAAACTGCAACCTAACTTAGTTTGTAAACAAATTGAAAACCGAACTAGGAGTATAACGAACAACAGAATCTTAGCCAATCACAGGAGGCTCAGCTTCAGACCATCACAGGCTGCCAACTGATTAGACGATGTCCAAATAAAGCAGATGCCTAGCTGTAACCAATCAAGTTATTTCTGTACTTTGCTTCTATGTTCTGTCTGTAAATACTGCTCGAGTTGGGGAGGAGAACTCACGGAACCACTTCTGGCATTGACTGATCCCTGATGTGTAAATTGTTCTTTGCTCAAACTTTGTTAAACGTAATTTGCCTGAAGCTTTTCTTTTAACAATCATTTTGCACAACAAGATGTCTGCTCTTGGTAATTTAGGTTTTATTTTCTAGATATATTTCCATGTGTATGATATTATTGTAAAGCTAGTTTTATAGGGGCATATATACTCTTCAAAGTCTGGTTCAGTAATATGCACACACTAATCTTTAATTTGCCTTTATATTTATGTATCTCATTGCTTTTTTTACTTTTATCTTTACATTTGATCGTGATGTATACTTCTTCTCTGAATTATTTCACTGTAGAGTTTGAACAATACTTTTTCAGGTAGTCAGATGTATTTATATACCAAGCATTTGCTTACAAAATATGCTCCAAATATTTTTTTCAATAATTCACATTTTTTATTTTTATTTATTTTTTTATTTTTATTTTTATTTATTTTTATTTTTTTTTTTTTTTTTGTATACTTTAAGTTCTAGGGTACATGTGCATAACGTGCAGGTTTGTTACATATGTATACTTATGCCATGTTGGTGTGCTGCACCCATCAACTCGTCAGCACCCATCAATTCATCATTTATATCATGTATAACTCCCCAATGCAATCCCTCCCTCCCCCCCCCCCCCCCTCCCCATGATAGGCCCCAGTGCGTGATGTTCCCCTTCCCGAGTCCAAGTGATCTCATTGTTCAGTTCCCACCTATGAGTGAGAACATGCGGTGTTTGGTTTTCTGTTCTTGTGATAGTTTGCTAAGAATGATGGTTTCCAGCTGCATCCATGTCCCTACAAAGGACGCAAACTCATCCTTTTTTATGGCTGCATAGTATTCCATGGTGTATATGTGCCACATTTTCTTAATCCAGTCTGTCACAGATGGACATTTGGGTTGATTCCAAGTCTTTGCTATTGTGAATAGTGCCGCAATAAACATACGTGTACATGTGTCTTTGTAGTAGAATAATTTATAATCCTTTGGGTATATACCCAGTAGTGGGATGGCTGGGTCATATGGTACATCTAGTTCTAGATCCTTGAGGAATTGCCATACTGTTTTCCATAATGGTTGAACTAGTTTACAATCCCACCAACAGTGTAAAAGTGTTCCTATTTCTCCACATCCTCTCCAACACCTGTTGTTTCCTGACTTCTTAATGATTGCCATTCTAACTGGTGTGAGATGGTATCTCATTGTGGTTTTGATTTGCATTTCTCTGATGGCGAGTGATGATGAGCATTTTTTCATGTGTCTGTTGGCTGTATGAATATCTCTTTTGAGAAATGTCTGTTCATATCCTTTGCCCACTTTTTGATGGGGTTGTTTGTTTTTTTCTCGTATATTTGTTTGAGTTCTTTGTAGATTCTGGATATTAGCCCTTTGTCAGATGAGTAGGTTGCAAAAATTTTCTCCCATTCTGTAGGTTGCCTGTTCACTCTGATGGTAGTTTCTTTTGCTGTGCAAAAGCTCTTTAGTTTAATTAGATCCCATTTGTCAATTTTGCTTTTGCTGCCGTTGCTTTTGGTGTTTTAGACATGAAGTCCTTGCCCATGCCTATGTCCTGAATGGTACTACCTAGATTTTCTTCTAGGGTTTTTATGGTATTAGGTCTAACATTTAAGTCTCTAATCCATCTTGAATTAATCTTCGTATAAGGGGTAAGGAAAGGATCCAGTTTCAGCTTTCTACTTATGGCTAGCCAATTTTCCCAGCACCATTTATTAAATAGGGAATCCTTTCCCCATTTCTTGTTTTCTCAGGTTTGTCAAAGATCAGATGGCTGTAGATGTGCGGTATTATTTCTGAGGACTCTGTTCTGTTCCATTGGTCTATATCTCTGTTTTGGTACCAGTACCATGCTGTTTTGGTTACTGTAGCCTTGTAGTATAGTTTGAAGTCAGGTAGCGTGACGCCTCCAGCTTTGTCCTTTTGACTTAGGATTGTCTTGGCAATGCGGGCTCTTTTTTGGTTCCATATGAACTTTAAAGCAGTTTTTTCCAATTCTGTGAAGAAACTCATTGGTAGCTTGATGGGGATGGCATTGAATCTATAAATAACCTTGGGCAGTATGGCCATTTTCACGATATTGATTCTTCCTATCCATGAGCATGGTATGTTCTTCCATTTGTTTGTGTCCTCTTTGATTTCACTGAGCAGTGGTTTGTAGTTCTCCTTGAAGAGGTCCTTTACATCCCTTGTAAGCTGGATTCCTAGGTATTTTATTCTCTTTGAAGCAATTGTGAATGGAAGTTCATTCCTGATTTGGCTCTCTGCTTGTCTGTTACTGGTGTATAAGAATGCTTGTGATTTTTGCACATTAATTTTGTATCCTGAGACTTTGCTGAAGTTGCTTATCAGCTTAAGGAGATTTTGGGCTGAGACGATGGGGTTTTCTAAATATACAATCATGTCATCTGCAAACAGGGACAATTTGACTTCTTCTTTTCCTAACTGGATACCCTTGATTTCTTTCTCTTGCCTGATTGCCCTAGCCAGAACTTCCAACACTATGTTGAATAGGAGTGGTGAGAGAGGGCATCCCTGTCTTGTGCCAGTTTTCAAAGGGAATTTTTCCAGTTTTTGCCCATTCAGTATGATATTAGCTGTGGGTTTGTCATAAATAGCTCTTATTATTTTGAGGTACGTTCCATCAATACCGAATTTATTGAGCGTTTTTAGCATGAAGGGCTGTTGAATTTTGTCAAAAGCCTTTTCTGCATCTATTGAGACAATCATGTGGTTCTTGTCTTTGGTTCTGTTTATGCTGGATTACGTTTATTGATTTGCGAATGTTGAACCAGCCTTGCATCCCAGGGATGAAGCCCACTTGATCATGGTGGATAAGCTTTTTGATGTGCTGCTGAATCCGGTTTGCCAGTATTTTATTGAGAATTTTTGCATCAATGTTCATCAGGGATATTGGTCTAAAATTCTCTTTTTTTGTTGTGTCTCTGCCAGGCTTTGGTATCAGGATGATGTTGGCCTCATAAAATGAGTTAGGGAGGATTCCCTCTTTTTCTATTGATTGGAATAGTTTCAGAAGGAATGGTACCAGCTCCTCCTTGTACCTCTGGTAGAATTCAGCTGTGAATCCATCTGGTCCTGGACTTTTTTTGGTGGGTAGGCTATTAATTGTTGCCTCAATTTCAGAGCCTGCTATTGGTCTATTCAGGGATTCAACTTCTTCCTGGTTTAGGAGAGTGTAAGTGTCCAGGAAATTATCCATTTCTTCTAGATTTTCTAGTTGATTTGCGTAGAGGCGTTTATAGTATTCTCTGATGGTAGTTTGTATTTCTGTGGGGTCAGTGGTGATATCCCCTTTATCATTTTTTATTGCATCTATTTGATTCCTCTCTCTTTTCCTTTATTAGCCTTGCTAGCGGTCTGTCAATTTTGTTGATCTTTTCAAAAAACCAACTCCTGGATTCATTGATTTTTTGGAGGGTTTTTTGTGTCTCTATCTCCTTCAGTTCGCTCTGATCTTAGTTATTTCTTGCCTTCTGCTAGCTTTTGAATGTGTTTGCTCTTGCCTCTCTAGTTCTTTTAATTGTGATGTTAGAGTGTCAATTTTAGATCTTTCCTGCTTTCTCTTGTGGGCATTTAGTGCTATAAATTTCCCTCTACACACTGCTTTAAATGTGTCCCAGAGATTCTGGTATGTTGTATCTTTGTTCTCATTGGTTTCAAAGAACATCTTTATTTCCGCTTTCATTTCGTTATGTACCCAGTAGTCATTCAGGAGCAGGTTGTTCAGTTTCCATGTAGTTGAGCGGTTTTGATTGAGTTTCTTAGTCCTGAGTTCTAGTTTGATTGCACTGTGGTCTGAGAGACAGTTTGTTATAATTTCTGTTCTTTTACATTTGCTGAGGAGTGCTTTACTTCCAATTATGTGGTCAATTTTGGAATAAGTGCGATGTGGTGCTGAGAAGAATGTATATTCTGTTGATTTGGGGTGGAGAGTTCTATAGATGTCTATTAGGTCCGCTTGGTGCAGAGATGAGTTCAATTCCTGGATATCCTTGTTAACTTTCTGTCTCGTTGATCTGTCTAATGTTGACAGCGGAGTGTTGAAGTCTCCCATTATTATTGTATGGGAGTCTAAGTCTCTTTGTAAGTCTCTAAGGACTTGCTTTATGAATCTGGGTGCTCCTGTATTGGGTGCATATATTTAGGAGAGTTAGCTCTTCCTGTTGAATTGATCCCTTTACCATTATGTAATGGCCTTCTTTGTCTCTTTTGATCTTTGATGGTTTAAAGTCTGTTTTATCAGAGACAGGATTGCAACCCCTGCTTTTTTTGTTCTCCATTTGCTTGGTAGATCTTCCTCCATCCCTTTATTTTGAGCCTATGTATGTCTCTGCATGTGAGATGGGTCTGAATACAGCAGACTGATGGGTCTTGACTCTTTATCCAGTTTGCCAGTCTGTGTCTTTTAATTGGAGCATTTAGTCCATTAACATTTAAGGTTAATATTGTTATGTGTGAACTTGATCCTGCCATTATGATATTAACTGGTTATTTTGCTCGTTAGTTGATGCAGTTTCTTCCTAGCCTCGATGGTCTTTACATTTTGGCATGTTTTTGCATGGCTGGTACCGGTTGTTCCTTTCCATGTTTAGGGCTTCCTTCAGGGTCTCTTGTAAGGCAGGCCTGGTGGTGACAAAATCTCTAAGCATTTGCTTATCTGTAAAGGATTTTATTTCTCCTTCACTTATGAAACTTAGTTTGGCTGGATATGAAATTCTGGGTTGAAAATTCTTTTCTTTAAGAACGTTGAATATTGGCCCCCACTCTCTTCTGGCTTGTAGAGTTTCTGCCGAGAGATCTGCTGTTAGTCTGATGGGCTTCCCTTTGTGGGTAACCCGACCTTTCTCTCTGGCTGCCCTTAAGATTTTTTCCTTCATTTCAACTTTGGTGAATCTGGCAATTATGTGTCTTGGAGTTGCTCTTCTGGAGGAGTATCTTTGTGGCGTTCTCTGTATTTCCTGAATTTGAATGTTGGCCTGCCCTACTAGGTTGGGGAAGTTCTCCTGGATGATATCCTGAAGAGTGTTTTCCAACTTGGTTCCATTTTCCCCCTCACTTTCAGGCACCCCAATCAGACGTAGATTTGGTCTTTTTACGTAATCCCATACTTCTTGCAGGCTTTGCTCATTTCTTTTTCTTCTTTTTTCTTTTGGTTTCTCTTCTCGCTTCATTTCATTCATTTGATCTTCAATCGCTGATACTCTTTCTTCCAGTTGATCGAGTCGGTTACTGAAGCTTGTGCATTTGTCACGTATTTCTCGTGTCATGGTTTTCATCTCTGTCATTTCGTTTATGATCTTCTCTGCATTAATTAGTCTAGCTGTCAATTCTTCCACTCTTTTTTCAAGATTTTTAGTTTCTTTGCGCTGGGTACGTAATTCCTCCTTTAGCTCTGAGAAGTTTGATGGACTGAAGCCTTCTTCTCTCTCTCGTCCAAGTCATTCTCTGACCAGCTTTGATCCGTTGCTGGCGATGGGCTGCGCTCCTTTGCAGGGGGAGATGCGCTCTTATTTTTTGAATTTCCAGCTTTTCTGCCCTGCTTCTTCCCCATCTTTGTGGTTTTATCTGTCTCTGGTCTTTGATGGTGGTGACGTACTGATGGGGTTTTGGTATAGGTGTCCTTCCTGTTTGATAGTTTTCCTTCTGACAGTCAGAAGGACTGTCTGTTGGTCTGTTGGAGATTGCTTGAGGTCCACTCCAGACCCTGTTTGCCTGGGTATCAGCAGCAGAGGTTGCCGAAGATAGAATATTGCTGAACAGCGAGTGTACCTGTCTGATTCTTCCTTTGGAAGTTTCCTCTCAGGGGTGTACTCCACCCTGTGAGGTGTGGGGTGTCAGACTGCCCCTAGTGGGGGATTTCTCCCAGCTAGGCTACTCAGGGGTCAGGGACACACCTGAGCAGGCAGTCTGTCCGTTCTCAGATCTCAACCTCCCGTTGGGAGATCCACGGCTCTCCCCAAAGCTGTCAGACAGAGTCGTTCGCGTCTGCACCGGCTCCCGCTACTTCCCCTGTTGGTCTTCAGCTGTGCGCTGTCCCCAGAGGTGGAGACTACAGAGACAGGCAGGCTTCCTTGAGCTGCTGTGAGCTCCACCCAGTTCGAGCTTCCCAGCGGCTTTGTTTACCTACTTAAGCCTCAGCAATGGCGGGCGCCCCTCCCCCAGCCTCGCTGCTGCCTTGCGGATAGATCGCGGCAGACTGCTGTGTTAGCAGTGAGGGAGGCTTCGTGGGCGTGGGACCCTCCCGGCCAGGTGTGGGATATATTCTCCTGGTGTGCCTGTATGCTTACAGCGCAGTATTGGGGTGGGAGTTACCCGATTTTCCAGGTGTTGTGTGTCTCAGTTCCCCTGGCTAGGAAAACGGATCCCCTTCCCCCTTGCGCTTCCAGGTGAGGCGATGCCTCGCCCTGCTTCAGCTCTCGCTGGTCAGGCTGCAGCAGCTGACCAGCACCGATTGTCCGGCACTCCCTAGTGAGATGACCCCAGTACCTCAGTTGAAAATGCAGAAATCACCGGTCTTCTGTGTCGCTCGCGCTGGGAGTTGGAGACTGGAGCTGTTTCTATTCGGCCATCTTGCTCCGCCCCAATAATTCACATTTTATATGTGACCTTCGGGGGGGGTGGGTGCGGTGTGGATGGATGTCTTTTTAAATTTTGCCTTAATTTATCTAAATAAATTTGTAATATAACTAAAAGCTTTTCCAGGGTCACAGGTCTAGTTTTAAGTATCCTGGTGTCTACGTCATGCCCACAAGGTACAGAAACATCCCCCTCACTTGACAGCGAAGATGATGGTGGAGATGAAATCCTGCCCCTTAGTTCTAGAGGCTTGGATATAGGGACACATGGATTGGTGGTGTGTGGAGTTCAGGCAGGAGCACAGGAAAATGACCTCCAGGGAGGGAAGGAAATTAACATTTACAGAATTACTTTAAACCGAGACACTATACACGGTATCACTTTTAAGCCAAACACGCATTCAATTATCCCCATTGTTCACAAATATAGAATTAGGTCTAAAGCTTTTTCCATTGTGTTCTGAAGCCTTCAAGCCTTTGAAGGCTGGAATCTCCAGTGGTTGAGTAGTTGATACAACACAATTGCTCAGTTTT